>NC_090731.1:174761494-174788479 GCF_036898095.1 Palaemon carinicauda | reverse complement strand
GACGCAAGTTCACTCCCTGTCTACCTTTCATTTTTAACGTGACTTTCGAAGCGGTGCATCCTATGGCTTTCATGTTAGTTGCCATGGGATACGTTCATATTGTCAAAAACGACTTTGTAGAAACAATTGTCATTGCTTAACTATAATTCCGAACAGAAACAATGATAGAATTTTACAACTACTCGTATACTGAAACTTAATGTATAATATAAAAATATACGTTTATCCAATTGGAAAAAGTTTTCATTTATTCTGCGTGTTAGCTGATCAGATCATTGTGATTAGACGAGGTGTAATTTCACTTTGATTACTTGAGAGAGAGAGAGAGAGAGAGAGAGAGAGAGAGAGGGGGAGAGAGAGAGAGAGAGAGGGGAGAGAGATTTCAGTTTGATTACATTGTACGTTTGGAATGTATTATTAGGACAGGACAGAAAGAGAGAGAGAGAGAGAGAGAGAGAGAGAGAGGAGAATTACAAATTTCAGGTTTGCTTACATCGTAGATTTGCATCATTTATCATCACACACACGGAGAGAGAGAGAGAGAGAGAGAGAGAGGATAATTGCAATTTCAGTTTTGCTTCCATAGTAGATTTACATCTTTTAGCATCACATGCATGCGCGCGCGCACACACACACACACACACACACACATTTCAGTATAACTACGTCGGAATGTTTAATGTATTATTAGGACAGAGAGAGAGAGAGAGAGAGAGAGAGAGTCAAGTCAAAGTCAAAGTCAAAAACCTTTATTCCATTATAAAATGGTTATTCTGTTACATAACAAGAGAGAGAGAGAGAGAGAGAGAGAGAGAGAGAGCATTACCCTGATCTCTGAAGGAGGCCCCTCTCTCTCTCTCTCTCTCTCTCTCTCTCTCTCTCTCCCAAGAGCGTCGGTGGTGGTGGGTGACGTATCCCATCCGGTATTGATGGGGCATGTGTACACCAAGGTGTACACCTGCACGGTGTGTGCGTAATACACAGGCGGGTTGGGTCGTGTGTGGACGCCTTACACCGAAGGCGTCGCGCGTACACGAAAAGGGTGTGAGAGAGTTGGAAAAGTAACTTGTGGGACAGAGAAAGATATTCAAGGCCATTGGGAGCGTCTGTAGAAAGCCTGTGTGTTTGTTTGTTTGTTTGTTTACTTCAGAGTACACTCGTGCACAGTGTACTATCTAATTTCTCTTCCTTTTGTTTTTGTAAAGTTTATGTAGTTTATGTAGGTGTATTTTATATTAATGTTACTCTTAAAATATTTGATTTTCCGTTTTTTCCTTTTCTTTTGTACACTGGGGCACACTATTCTATCTAATTTCTCTTCCTTTTGTTTTGTTAAAGTTTATGTAGTTTATGTAGGGGATATTTATTTTAATGTTACTCTTCTTAAGATATTTGATTTTTCCTTTTTCCTTTCCTTGTACACTCGGGCGCACTATTCTATCTAATTTCTCTTCCTTTTGTTTTGTTAAAGTTTATGTAGTTTATTTAGGGGATATTTATTTTAATGATACTCTTCTTAAAATATTTGATTTTTCCTTTTTTTCCTTTTCTTGTACACTCGGGCACACTATTCTATCTAATTTCTCTTCCTTTTGTTTTGTTAAAGTTTATGTAGTTTATATAGGGGATATTTATTTTAATGTTACTCTTAAAATATTTAATTTTTAAATTTTTCTTTTCCTTGTACACTCGGGCACACCATTCTATCTAATTTCTCTTCCTTTTGTTTTGTTAAAGTTTATGTAAATTTATATAGGGGATATTTATTTTAATGTTACTCTTCTTAAAATATTTGATTTTTCCTCTTTTTTCTTTCCTTACTGGGCTATTTTCCCTGGGCTTATAGCAGCCCTGCTTTTCCAACTAGGGTTGTAGCTTAGCAAGTAATAATAATAATAATGATAATAATAATATGTAAAGTGTCGTAGAAATCGAGTACAGATTCTTCTTTCCTCTCTGGGCTATTTTCCCCTGTTGGGGCCCCTGTGCTTTTAGCATCCTGCTTTTCCAACTAGGGTTGTAGCTTGGCAAGTAATAATAATAATAATAATAATAATAATAATAATATGGAAGGTGTAGTAGAAATCGAATACATATGCTTAGGGGGGATTTTGTTTATGTTTAGTTGTTAGTTTTGAGTTTATTGTTCGAGGCCCTAATGGATGTGACGGTTGTGTGTGGTGCGTGCGTGTGTGTGTGTGGGGGGGGGGGGGGGGGGCGGCTAGGGGAGGGAATGAACTCTTCATACTAAGCAGTTGTAACCGTCATCGCAGCGATACTGTATTAGAGTCTCTGCTATGGGGAAGTCTTCTAGGTTGTTTATTGCTTGCTAGAAGTGGACATATTCTTACAGATAATTTATGAAATTGGATTGTTATTATAGAAAGTTCTGTTTAGATACAGTTAAGTCAAAATTCTTTAAAGAAAATAGTCTTAACATTTTTTTTTTTTATTACACTTGACTCAATACTACATGTTTCGTCTCCCCAATGTCATGATTATACACACACACACATACATATATATATATATATACATATATATACATATATATATATATATATATGTGTGTGTGTGTGTGTGCGTGAGTGAGAGGTTTGCGTGCGTGGACTGGCCCAGAAAGACAATAAACAGACGCAAGTGGAAGAACATGTCTAATGTCTTTGTTCTGTAGTGGACTAGTAACGGCTGATGATGATGAATATATATATATATATATATGATATATATATATATATATATGTATATATATATATATATATATTATATACATATATATATGTATATATATATATTTATATACATATATATATATATATATATTTATATATATATATATATTATATTATAATATATAAATATATATATACATACATATATATATGGAAAAATACGTTAAATTAAATAATAATCCATAGTAAACTAAAAAACGATCACCATAAGGTCTCGAAGGAAAAAAAAACAGATAAAATACCCACACATCCATTGTAAGCCCAAGAAGGCAGATTACTTTGGGAGGGGGGGGGGGAATAGCGACCGGTATGGTAATTAAGGGTCAACTCTATTTCTACCTGAGACTTTTATCCTGAGTTTTAGCAGCGCTCGGAAGATTTGTCTTAGGCCGCCTGGCCCCCAGGAGGTTGGCAGTTAGGCCTGTCTTCCACCTGCCGCTGACTCATTCCGGCTTAGTTAATCAAATGTCCTATAGGAGATTTATAAGTCCTTTGAAATATGGTTTGGTAATCTCATCGATTCACAGATTATTATTGTTGTTGTTGTTGTTGTTGTTGTTGTTGTTGTTGTTGTTGTTATTATTATTATTATTATTATTATTATTATTACAAGCCATGCTACAACCCGAGTTGGAAGAGCAAGATGCTACAAGCCCAAGGGCTTCAATAGGGAAGAATAGCTCAATGAGATTTGTAAGTCCTTTGAAAAATGGTTGGGAAACTTATCGATTCACAGGTTGTTGTTGTTGTTGTTATTATAAGCTAAGCTACAACCCGAGTTGGAAGAGCAAGATGCTATAAGCCCAAGGGCTCCAATAGGGGAAATAGCTCAGTGAGGAAAGGAAACAAGGAAATGAATAATCTACAAGTGAAGTAATGAAATTCAAATAAAATAGCCGTTAAGGATGGAAACAAGGACATGAATAAACTACAAGTGAAGTAATGAACAATCTAAATAAAATATTTCAAGAACAGTAACATCATTTAAATAAATCCTCATATATAAACTACGAAAACTAAAGAAAAAAGAAGAATAGGAAAAGAAACAAGGTAGAATAGCGCACCCGAGTATATAAATTCGTTATTTGACCGAGAAAATTTTGCCTTTTATTTCAATCAAAACTTGCCGATTTTAAGCACCTCTCAACATGGTAATGGTTTCATTGGATTAATTTTTTCCTTTATTGGTAAAGACGATAACACAGGTCTTGTCTCACTTCAATAGCAGTGATACGTGCCAGTTTTAGTGGTGGCTTAGGACAGGAAGCAATTATGGTTTCAAGGGATCTTCTCATTCTCCTACCCTCTTTTTTTTCCAGCCCACCCAGGGAAGCCACAGGATAAAGACACACAGGAAGGAAAGTACATTTATTGCGAAAGTGTGGCTTATATCACATTGGGTTTTCTTTAAGATTCTGTCAGGGAGACTGTTGGTTGAATTGTGCAGGCTTTAATTTGCCTACTGTTCCCCTTTGTAGTGGTATGTTTTCACCATCGGTTTTGAACGTAGCGTGCCTTTTTCAAAAATGATCCGTGAAGTTCAGTTTTGTTAATATTGTATAGAATTGTGTGATTTCCGTGCTTTAGATTTCTATCTTGAGCTTCTATATCAATTACTTCTTCATTCATCATCTACTTCACGCTTCATATCCTCAGCCATGTAGGTCTGGGTCGTACAACTTCTATAGGGGCTTGTGGAGCCAAGTTGAAATTTGGTGATCTGATAATAATAATAATAATAATAATAATAATAATAATAATAATAATAATAATAATAACAACTACTACAGTTTAAATGCTTAAAGGCCGCTCATGAACGGCAGAGGCAAGGGACAGTGACAGAGCCCTATCAAGCAGGACAATGCCCTAGAGATTGACCATACTACATTATAATCAGCGCCCAAGCCCCCTCTCCATCCAAGCTAAGACCAAGGAGGGTGAGGCAATGGCTTGCTGAGGCCTCAGCGGATAGACCTGTAGCATCCCCCCAACCCCTCCCCCCCCCCCATCCTTAGTTAACAAGGATGGTGAGGTTGCAGCGACCAGATGAACTTAACGAGTTTGAGAGGTGCACGAAATCACCAGGCAAGGACGCTACCACTAGACCACCACAACCTGATCTCATCATTACTTGCGGTATATCAGTTCAACGGTACTTAGGAAAAAAAACGTTTATAAATACAACGGACTTTGAAGAAAATATCACGTCACGTAAACGTATTAGTGAAGTCTGGAAAGAACAACAGTAGTGCCATGCTGTTAATGCGTTTTCAAGAATTCTCACACACACACACACACACACACACACTTGCCTTCCGCATCCCGTCTGTCACTCGGAAATCGCCTCGTAAAAGTCGCCTAATGTTCAGCTGATGCTACTTACCGTCTGTGACTTCTTTCGGAGAGAGAGAGAGAGAGAGAGAGAGAGAGAGAGAGTAATTGGGTTTGTATTTTGTTGGGGAAGGTAATGGGGGAGTTAGAAGTAGTTTTTACCTGTATTTAGAAGAGACACTACAAGCTGTTTTACTGTGTTTATAAGAGACATAGCAAGCAGTTTTACTGTTTTTATATGATACACTGCAAGCAGTTTTAGTGTATTTATAAGACACTACAAGCAGTTTTACTGTATGAGATAATGCAAACAGTTTTTCTGTATTTATAAGAGACACTGCAAGCAATTTCACTGTATTTAAAAGACACTGCATGCAGTTTTTTCTTATTTATAAGACACTACAAGCAGTTTTACTGTATTTATAAGAGACACTACAAGCAGCTTTACTGTATCCATAAGAGACACTCCAAGCAGTTTTTCTTTCAGTTTTTTATATTTATAAGAGATACACAAGCAGTTTTACTGTATTCATGAGACACTACAAGCAGTTTTACTGCACGTATAAGAAACACTGTAAACATTAAAGTATAAAACCCATTATGTACCAAGTTCATACGTATGACTAAAATCGGACACCATAGATAGCGTAAATCCCGATCTAACGTTAATTGGCAACGCTTTTTATGGACCCCAATTTGTGCTTTTGGGATGGAGTACGGAGATGAAAATACAGCAATGGTAATAATAGCAGATTTTATTTCAAGTATCTGGATGGCAAGACAATTGGAATAAGTGCTGAACAGAAAATTATTAAGTGTATAAAGAATAGACTGTTAAATACATTTAATGTAAATATTATTGGACATAAGAATCGTGTTAAAAATATTTTCACAAATCAGTATGTTTCTAACTTGAAAACATATTTAGAAAAATAATGAAATAAAAATGTAATCTTATATAATAGATGTTATAATGTATATACAAAAATGTAAAATATAATTTGTTAAGGAATATTTCTTTATAAAAGGAAAAAATGTATGTTAAGAAAATGTAATTGTATTTTCATAATAAAAGATAAAAAAAAGAAAAAAAAAAAAAAAACTGTCATTCCTAATCTCTCATGGAAATTTGAGCGTTTATGAGCGCTCGGCTACGGGCAAGTCCATGGGTTGTCTTAGTAATTCGTTTTTTCCTTTTTTTTTCTGTTCAGTTCTAAAGTATATTTTTTAATGACGTGTTGGATTAGTTGGGGTTTGCGTGTACATTCTCTCTCTCTCTCTCTCTCTCTCTCTCTCTCTATATATATATATATATACATATATATATATGTATGTATATTATATATATATATATAATAATAATGATAATAATGTTTATTGGACAAAAATTTTATATATACAGTATATATATATATATATATATATTATATATATATATATATATATATGTGTGTGTGTGTGTGTGTGTATAGTATGGAAAGAAATTTAGATAAAAAGGAGAGAGAGAGAGAGAGAGAGAGAGAGAGAGAGAGGTGGGGATACTGTCTGCGTACGTTCATTTACTCCCCGAATACCTTTTGAACAGAGCTATGAAATATAAAGTCCATATCTGGCATGAATGCTTAAGGTCATGCTCAAAGGTCAAATAGGAATTCCACTTTGGTTAAAACATTTCTAACATACGCGATGGAGACTTCTTATTTGGCATGCCTAATTCATCACTGAAGGTCAAGTCATATGTAGAAGTCAAAGATCAAATAGAAATTTGGCCTTGGTCCTAACTTTCAATGTTTAAAAAGATAAGGATTTCATATATGTCATACAGCATCCGCTGGTGATGCCTATGTAGACTGAGCTCAAGGTTGAGATCCTACTGGGAGGTCAAAGGTCAAAGAGAAATTTACCCTTGGATGGACGAATCTTTAGAAACGTCTTGGGGTTAAAATGAAAACATTAGGTATATTCAACATTATCATCATCTCTTCCTACGACTATTGACGCAAAGGGCCTCAGTTATATTTCACCAGTCTTTTCTATGCTGAGCTTTTAAATCAAAACTTCTCCATTCATCATCTCCTACTTCACGCTTCGTAGTCTTCAGCCATGTAGGCCTGGGTCTTCCAACTCTTCTTGTGCCTTGTAGAGCCCATATGAAAGTTTGGTGAACTAATCTCTCTTGGTGAGTGCGAGGAGCATGCCTAAATTATCTCCATCTACCCCTCACCATATTCTCATCCACATAGGGCACTTGAGTAATATCTCTTATAGTTTCATTTCTAATCCTTTATATATAATCACTGCTTTTATTTACTCAATGTGTTTTAGGACATTTCTTGGTACATTAACTGAAGATAAATAAAGGTTCAATGAAAAATCGAAAATTTACACTATAGAATTAATGTGAGCGGTCAGGCAAAAGTCTCCCACCATCATTAATTCGCACTGGTCAGCGTGGTGATGAAAACTGGGCAACCATGAATAAAGGCATGTCTGAGGCCTTTGTCCTGCAGTGGTATAGAAACTGCTCTATTTGTTGTTGCTGTTGGTACAATTTGACTCCTCGTGTTTAATCAAATTGTTATTGTATATAATTTGTCTGCGCCTTCACGTGTTTACTCACACGATTCATTCACTCAAGATGCGTGATTAAAACACTTGAAAGACCTTGATTGTACATTCTGCCAATTATTATCCCGTGGAATTCCCTTGTACATTAATATATATACACACCTTCATACATATGAAATATGTCCAAGTGTATATCTATATATCTATATATGAGGATTTATTTTGAACTCCATTTTATTATTTAAAAAAGACATGTAGACTAAGGGAAAAATATTTTTAGATAATAGGTAATTATGAATTGATAGCCACGTTTTAATGCGTATAATAACTCCAGTGCATTGCTCTCTTATTATATATTTGCTTATGTATATCATAGTAATGGATTGAGAAGGTCGTAAGATATTGAAAGACGAAACATATATTACGTTTCCTTTATGTTGTGTTCTTATTGGAAAGAGTATATATAAGTGTAAAGCTGTAGATATTTGAGAAGAGTGTTAATGTCCTTGGAAGAATGTTAATCTCCCTCTGTTAGACCCCACTGTTTTTTCGCTTTCTTTATCTTTCTTTAGGTCTGGATAAACAATTGTACTAGTTTTTCATTTTAGTCTAGTTGCAAAGATGTACTAAAGACTTTTGTTAGCCATGGGATAACCTATGTATATTTAACTTAACTGAATACAGTCATTATTATATGCGTTTTACCAATACTATTGCTAGCTTTCATTATTGGGAAAACGTTGAAATTACTCATTCGTATTTCTTGGTATTTTTCGGAGTATTGCCATTTGTTCTTAACCGAACACAGTGATCAATATATGCATCTGGCCCATACTATTACAACCTCTAATTATTCGGAAGAATACGTTAATTTGACGTATTCGTATATCTTTCTTATTTGTCACTAAATCCTCTCTCCATCCCTTTATGGTTTGCCTCTCTTACTCCAGCTGCGTTGGACTTAGATTTTACTAATCTTTCCCTTATCCCAATACTCTACGTTACTCTGAACTATCTTCTAAGCCAGGGGCCTATTTCATGTTTATCTGATACGTTTGTCAAGTCCTGAGGGGGGCGGGGGGATTTTACCCAAGGTCTATACAATAAGCTTATTCTGTAGAATTTGATTTTACCGTCAGAAATCGTGAAGGTTTCAAAGAATTAAGTCCTGAGGGGGGGGGGGGGGTGATTTTACCCAAGGTCTATACAGTAAGCTTATTCGGTAGACCTAGATTTTACCGTCAGAAATCGTGAAGGTTTCATAGAAAATGTCCTTTGTTTTGTACATTTTAAAGTTTTCAGGAATTAATTATCCAAACTATGCCTTTTCTAAATGCTCAAGATTTTGGATTTTGAAATTTGACTGTTTTGCACATTTTAAATGTTTTCAACAATCGATTTTCAAGAAAATGCTTTTACTAAATGTTAAAGATTTTGCCTATAGAATCTAACTGTTTTGTACATTTTAAATGTTTTCAGGAATCAATTTTCAAAACCATGAATTTTCTAAATGCTCAAGATTTTTTATATTGAAATTTAACTGTTTTGTCCAATTTAAATATTTTCAAGAATCGATTTTCAAAACCATGTCTTCTAAATGTTCAAGATTTTGGATATTGAAATCTAATTGTTTTGTCCAATTTAAATGTTTTCAGGAATTCATTTTCAAAACAAAGCCTTTTCTAAATACTTGAAATTTTGGATATTGAAACCTAATTGTTTTGTGAATTTTAAATGTTTTCAAGAACCGAATTTCAAAACCATGCCTTTTCTAAATATTTAAAATTTTGGATTTTAAAATCTAACGAGAAACCAGAGAAAAATCAGAGTGAAAAAATAAAATAAAAAACGTGAGTTTGCCTGGGCAAGACTTTATCTACCAAATATAAGCTGATTCTAATACAAATACCCTTTAATGGTTGACGTTTGTTCGATGTTTGTTTGAAAGGATCAACGGATAAAGGATACCATCTCTCCTTTTGTTGTTTGTTCGTTAGTGTGTCATTTTAGCGTTCCATGGATTTGCAGTTGTTGATTTGATGACTCAAACAAAGTGAATTATAACTGATTGCATTCGTTTGTTGGGTCTGATTGATGGCTTTTGCAGTGTCTTATGGGTATGACTCGTATGTTTAATTAGATGATTGGTATATTTCTCTCTCTCTCTCTCTCTCTCTCTCTCTCTCTCTCTCTCTCGTGATTGGTATATTCTTTCTCAATCATATTATTGATATGATCTCTATATTTCTTTCTCTGAATCATATGATTGGTATATTCTCTCTCTCTCTCTCTCTCTCTCTCTCTCTCTCTCGTGATTGGTATATTCTTTCTCAATCATATTATTGATATGATCTCTATATTTCTTTCTCTGAATCATATGATTGGTATATCTCTCTCTCTCTCTCTCTCTCTCTCTCTCTCTCTCGTGATTGGTATATTCTTTCTCAATCATATTATTGATATGATCTCTATATTTCTTTCTCTGAATCATATGATTGGTATATTCTCTCTCTCTCTCTCTCTCTCTCTCTCTCTCTCTGAGTCGTGTGACTGGTATATTCTCTCAATCATATAATTGGTATATTCTCTCAATCATATAATTGGTATATTCTCTCTATCTTTCTCTTTGAATCATATGATTGGTATCTCTCTCTCTCTCTCTCTCTCTCTCTCTCTCTCTCAGTCGTGTGACTGGTATATTCTCTCAATCATATAATTGGTATATTCTCTCTATCTTTCTCTCTCAATCATGATTGGTATATACTTCTCTCTGAATCATATGATTGGTATCTCTCTCTCTCTCTCTCTCTCTCTCTCTCTCTCTCTCAATCGTATGATTGATATTTTCTCTATCTGTCTTTCTTTCTCAATCGTGATTGATATTTATATATTTCTCTCTCTGAATCATATGATTGGTCTCTCTCTCTCTCTCTCTCTCTCTCTCTCTCTCAATCATATGATTGGTATATTTTCTCTATCTTTCTCAATCATATGATTGGTATATTCTCTATCTTTCTCATCATTATTAGTATATATTTCTCTCTCAACCATATGATTGGTATATCTCTCTCTCTCTCTCTCTCTCTCTCTCTCTCTCTCTCTCTCCAGTCTTCCATATTCCCATTACGAAGATATTCTCCTGGAATTGGTGGATCCATTCCAGTCGCAGGGGCTCTTGCCCATGTTGCTGCATCAGTGGGTACAGTCATTCCAGGTTCAATAAAATGGCATTGGCATCGTGCTGGAAAAGATTTTTAGCTTCCAAGTTTCATCGCTCAAGTTGGTTTTATAGGTGCCTCGCCTGGAAAATCAGTTCCAGTGCCTTGCGTCCCCGCCTCCTCCGCTCGGCTGGATTCCAGAGGCTTAGGAGGCCGTAAATCGTAGTTTGTTTTACAGCTGTCGCTTTACAACCTTTCGTTTGGATTATTTTCTTTGGAGCATTTTCCTTATCAAAAGGGGGAGTCCTTTGAGGACCATGCCTGGTGATGACGTCACAAATACAGACGCTGTAGTCTTTATTATAGTCTCTGTCTCTTGTGTTTGTCCGCGGCTGTTTTGTAAATGCAGTGCACGAAGCTTATCTCGTATTCTGTCTCGTCAATCTTTTCAGTTTTCTTTTCCTTGCGGGTGTGTATTGAAGGTTTCCTACATCTTTTAGTAATATTATTTATACGAATATTTTAGAGGTCGATAGATAGTTATATAGAGATATTTTTTTATAGTTGAACTAGGGCAGATGTTATTCGAAATAAAAATTGTCACCCTCATAAACTAACTGCCTAAGTCATTTTCTTCACTTGTTGCGAAATAAAAAAAAACCTTCTCATTTCCTAATTCTTTATATCATTGTGTTGAGCTTCAATTCACAAATTCTAATTCACAAATTCTTCTATTAATAATTTGTGAATTGAATCTCAAGATAATGATATAAAGAATTAGGAAATGAGGTTTTTTTTTTTTTTTTTTTTTTTTTTTATTTCCCAATGACTTAGGCAGTTAGTTTATGAGGGTGACGAAATATAAAATGGATCTCAGGAACTAAATTGGATTGAGGCGACGTTAAGTGAGTGATTGGACGGCAATGATTTTTGGTGCTACTATAGCGTGAGGTCTACCGCCATATGTGGCCTACCCAGGTGGAGGGTGAGGTCTACCACGTGACCAGCGTCCCACAGCTCCTAAATCAGTTTTTCCCTCGGCCTAAAAGAGATATCATCGATTGAGGATACTAAAAATGTTGCTGAAGGAGTTTTATAGAAGAGTCATTCTGACAGAAGAAGCAGCACTCGCCTTTTTAAAAGAGCACAATCTCTTGGATACAGTTCAAGAAGCAGTTCTATTTGTGTCATTCTTAGAAGATGTACGACGTGTGTATCGCTAGAATAAATATATGGAAATATATGATAACCTGTTTGATGTATGAAGAGTGTATCGCTAGAATAAAAGTATGGAAATATATGATAACATGTTTGATGTACGAAGAGTGTATCGCTAGAATAAATGTATGGAAATATATGATAACATGTTTGATGTACGAAGAGTATATCGCTAGAATAAATGTATGGAAATACATGATAACATGTTTGATGTACGAAGAGTGTATCGCTAGAATAAAAGTATGGAAATATATGATAACATGTTTGATGTACGAAGAGTGTATCACTAGAATAAATGTATGGAAATATATGATAACATGTTTGTTTTTACCTTTATTCCTTTATTTAATGTAATTAGAAATCCAATTATCTATTTAAGTCATTTCTAAGATATGTTTGAATTAAGTGTTTATTGCTTAAACAAATGTATTAAATGTGTTTTATCTATGAGGGACGAATAATTCAGCGGTAGACCTCACGCTATAGTACTAACGGGAGGCAGATCTCACGCTATAGTGTGGTAGACCTCACGCTATAGTAGCACCTGATTTTTTATATAAATGTACGGGTGTGTATTGAAGGTTTCCTACATCTTTTATTAATATTTTATATTTGAAAATTTTAGAGCTCGATAGATGGTTATTTATAGATATTTTTTTATAGATAAACTGTAGAGGAGAGGTTACTCGAAAATAAAATGGTAAAGTGGAACACAGTAAAACAATGGTTTGTGGCGTCCTTGAGTCATTGGAAGGTAGGGATTTTTATATAAATTCATCTATTGGTTTTTTGTCTATATTGCTGATGGTAAATTTCTTGGTCTTACAATGGCGAATAATCTTCGTTTAATTTAAATTTGTCTTATGATTGTGTGTAGTATCTATAAGGAAACATTACTTCATGTAAAGCCCATATATTTGTCACAGAACAAAGTGATAAATTTTTTCGTGATATTTACCAATCTTAATTTAATACAATAACAACTGGATTTAGCTAAACATCGGTATAAATAAAATATTAGGGAACTCTTGAGGGCGCATTTTTCTGTAGCAATTAGATTAACATCAGTTGCACCTTTCCTCTGATAGCTCTTATTTTCTCATGGAATTTCCATTACGACTATATAAAAATATCGAAGCATAAGTACTTATGGTGGCCTATTTGGTAACGTCCCTGATTGGTGATCGTCGAACTGGAGTTCGAGTCTCGCTCAAACTATAGTCAAACCGTTTTAGGAGCGAACTCGGAGCCCAATTGCGGCGTTGCCAGTTCTCTTGGGTCATTTTTAAAGCACACCTGGCTTGACCGCTTTAATCTAATGGGCGAGCCAAAAAAAGGAGAAAAGGGTCAGCTAGTAAGTCATTCACTTGGATTTGAGAGGTCTAAGAATATAATCCTTTAATTTGATACTCTCCCTAAATTGCTTCCTTCGTTCTTTTCGTTTTCAACCACGTGGTGACAAGTTGAAACTCCTAGATATAACAAGGAGCAAAATTGTTATAAAAAGATTATCACACGAACAGAAATAATCTTAATTTTGATATCAAATAAATTCATTTCTCAATTCTGATTGATTATTAAAAGACGGGATTCTTTATAAAGGATTTAATTAACTAAGTTTAATATAGTATATTTACATAGGTGATTGTATTGTTTTAGAATTTATCTAATTAATGGACAAAATTTTTGTACAGTTTCATTATCCCTTTTCCATTTAAAAAACTGATAGACATTGTATGCCATTTTTCTTTCTTCTGGGTGAAGAACACGAGGCGGGGAACTTTTCATGGTGTTTAAGGAAGGCTATTCGCGAGGCAATGAATGAGGGAGCTAATCTTCAAGCATTTATTAGGATTTGACCAAAGGTCTCAGTGAACTGACCCAGTGAAGATGTGGCAACGTGTATGCCATATCTCCTAGTTTGTCGTTTTCCTTCCCTTCTCTTAGTTAAGCGAAGGCATCGAGATTAAGGAGAATTGGCAACGCCGCAAATGAGCTCGAAGTTCGCTCATAAAATGGTTCTACTATAGTTAGTTTCTTGTTGTGTCAGCAACCTCACCATCCTATAAGGCTGGGGTATTTGGGGGGAAGGTTTACCTGCGGAGGAGCTAGAAGGATTAATACTACTAGAGATGCCCTGAATCACGGTTCTTACCTGAACCCGTGAAGCCAGGTTTAAGCCAGGTTTACCAGTCAAACTCTCAGTTCTAGCTCCGATATTGACTGGTAAAAAGGGGTCTTGGAACCAAAGATACCTACGGAACTAGTGTTATTGTTAATAACTTAGTGTCTCTTTTATATTTTATCTTTATGGTACCTTTCGTGTAAAATTCTTCAACGCTTTATGACTCAGTTTATTAGTAATTTTTAATTTTGAGAACAATAACATAGAAAAAAAATCCATACACAAATCAATCACTTACTACTCTGGAAGATAGTTTAAATCGGATTTGGTTAAGCCCATGATAACACACAGCTGCCTGCCTTTAGGAAAATATCAGTAACAACAGTTGTGAGATTATCACAAGCTATGTTCAGTGTAATCCATAGAGGGCTATAAAGTGTAACGACTTTACCGTAGTTCAGTATTCCAAGGAGCTTATAACGGTTTCACCAATATGTTGAGCAACAAGTTTAACATTATTTTTTTTCTGATGAAGCAGCACAGGAAGAAGCCATCGCTAATAAAAAGCACAACAAAATAGTTTCTGTCTATAAACAAAGGTCTGAATAGAACCGACTATGTTCCAGTACACTGTCGGAGGATTAACTTGACAATCGAGAACTGGCAGTTTGACTGGTAAGTCTGGCTTCACCTAATCCAGGTCAGGGCATCCAGGTATTTTTCCTCTAACCTGGTGAGTCATCAGCAGCAATTACCTATCCCTCCCTGGTCCTAGCTTGGATGGAGAAGGGCCTTGGGCGTAGATCATATGCATATATGCTCATTCTCTAGGGCATTGTTCTGCTTGCTAGGGTAGTGTCACTTTACCTTGCCTCTGCCGTTCATGAGCGGCCAGACATCATTAGTTTCATCTCATAACTCCAACGGTTTTATGTGATGAACGTATATGTGTAGTGAAAGTCCTACATTTAGTGGATTGAGTCTTTGGGTAGAATTTATTTCTTAATTCTGTCCTGAGAGCTATTGAATTGTTATGACTAAGCATGAAGAGAATAAAGTGTCCTTTCAGACATTTTTTAGGTGTGGTGAGTCTTTGAAAACAAGGGCTCTTGCATTTTCGAAACATATTTTTTATTTGTTTTTGTTTCCCTTGATTTACAAAATGGAATACAGTTTATTAATTCAAATATTATACAGTACAGTACATCTGAAATACCACTTATTGATGTTTCAACATACAGTATAACAGGAACAGAAAAATATGATCATTGGATGTGTATGATTATGTATTCTGATTTACCTGAAAAATATGAAAAATTTGAAAACTGTATATAAGTCTCTTGCACGTGCAGATATATATGTGGTGCCAAACATCCCAAGATTTCCCTACAATATTCCAAAGCAAAATATGGAATTTGCAACTATTTTATACCATTTAAAATCTTGTGCCAACACCTATGTAATGCATGTGTATTTCATACACTGTAATACTAAGGTTTTTATTTCTCGCTTTCTCCAGCACTGTTAATAGAAAACTTGTTTAAGCTTGCTATTGCATGTTTCACATCGTTAGAATTTTCGTTCCGTTGTTGTCCTCAACCGTTTGTATATAAGCTTGTTATCTTGTTTGAATACAGTCAGTTATGTCCAGGCTGTCTTTTCGTTAAGACCCTAAACAGTCTGTCACAGCTGTTTCAGCCATTAACTTATGACTTTCGTTATGCCTAAATATGCTGAACTTTGGAATTTAAAATAAAAAGGTAATTTTATTTGTTATCTATCCCGTTATCTTACTCAAACATGAACGGGTGAAATGCACTTGCCCACATTCAAACGATTATAATTACCTCCGCAAACGAAGTTGGAAGGAGGTTATGTTTTTCCCCTTGTAGGTGTGTGTGTGTTTGTTTGTGAACAGCTTCCTGGCCACAATTTTAATCGCCGAGTAATGAAACTTGTAGGGATTAACTGATATGTAAAAATCTGTAAATTATTAAAATTTGGAAGGTCAAGGTCAAAGGCCAAAGTCGAGAAATAAGCTGCCTCGGCGGAGGTCTGCGCTCTACTGAGTGCCCTCTAGTTCACAAATGGAAAGTGAACATTATCAAGGCATAAGCCTTAGAAACTCTCATTTTTATTTTGGTGATGTATATTCCAATGTGAATATAAAGAATGGGATTATTTGTAGCCTTTTGTTTAGGGATTTTATTGCCGAACTAACAATGAATTGAATTGTTGTTGGAGAGGGTATTATAATATCATTCCCTTTGTGTATGGAACAATTGATAATAATTCAGGGTTTTTTTGTTTGGTAAGGTTAACTATACATCTATCCATACATACATACATAGCCTACATACATACATACATACATACATACACACGCACATATATATATATATATACCCTAAATGCTCCAGGGGTTATACAAGAAAACACTTGTATGTATATATATATATATATACACCCTAAATGCTCCAGGGGTTATACAAGAAAGCACGTGTGTATATATATATATATATATATGTATGTATATATATACACACATACACGTGCTTTCTTGTATAACCCCTGAAGCATTTAGGGTATATGTGTATATATATATATATACTGTATATATATATATATATACAAGTGTTTTCTTGTATAACCCCTGGAGCATTTAGGGTATATATATATATATATATATACACACCCTAAATGCTCCAGGGGTTATACAAGAAAGCACGTGTATGTATATGTGTATATATATATATATTATATATATATATATATATACCCTAAATGCTCCAGGGGTTATACAAGAAAGCACGTGTATGTATATATATATATATATACATATACATATATATATATATATATATATACATATATATATATATATACATATATATATATATATATGTTATATTATATTATATATATGTATATATATATATATATATATGGATAGATATCAACACAACATCGTGTTCAAATAGAAATAAATTTCTACCTCATACTTGGGATCGAACGCTAGCCCCTTCTAATGAAAGGCCAGGTCGAAACCAACCATGCCACGAGAGCCCATAAAAGGAAATATATAAGGATATATATAAGGATATATATATATATATATATATATCCTTCTCGTAGTGAGGATACCTTAACATGGTGAAAAAGTTTGTGTATCGACATGATCAGGAAAGCTGTACTAGTCAGGGCCATCCATACTAGGTTGGTTTGTTGAGTCATCAGACTAAAGTCTCCCATTGTCACCAGTCCTCAGTTGGCCAGCATGGTGATGAAAATTAGCCTAACGCCAGACATGAATAAAGACATGTCTGAGGCCTTTATCCTGCATTGGAATAGAAACGGCTGCATTTATTATTGTAGTCGTCGAGTTTTTCCTATGTAGTAAGTTTGACCATGGTTATATAAATGAATTTTTTTATCGCAAATACAGCAGGAATCCTGATGAAATAATTTATTTTGAATCTCTCTCTCTCTCTCTCTCTCTCTCTCTCTCTCTCTCACATGAAGTTTAACTGCTAAAACTTAAGGAGGGTTCTTGAAACAGGGGCCAGGAAACTTCGTCATTTTCAAATAAGGAGTACTTGATTACCTGTGAATTCTGGTGTGTCAAGGGTCACGCGTCACATCCTCTACATGTCATTAGATTTAGAAGATCTCTCTCTCTCTCTCTCTCTCTCTCTCTCTCTCTCTCATATGATTTTATTGCAAATGTGGTAACGTCCTTGACTGGTGATCGCCAGACTGTGGTTCGAGTCCCGCTCAGACTCATTAGTTCCTTTGGGGGCTGCAACCTCACCATCCTTTTGAGCTAAGGATGGGGGGTTTGCGAGAGACTATAGGTCTGTCTGCTGAGTCATCAGCAGCAATAGTCTGGCCCTCCTTGGTCTTAGCTTGTGTGGAGAGTGGGCTTAGGGTCTGATCATATGTATATATGGTCAGTCTCTATGGCATTGTTCTGCTTGATAGGGCAATGTCACTTTCGCTTGTGTCTGCCATTCATGAGCTTCCTTTAAACCGTTAAAGGTTCGCCACCGGTTAATGTTTTTTTGTTCTTGTTTTGTATATTTACGGTTTTCTTTATTATACATTATACAATTTTTATTCAACACAGAAATCTAACCGAGGCCCTTTGCGTCAACAGATGTAAGAAATGGTATATATATATATATATATATATTTAGGCTAACATATGCATAATTGTGTGTATATATATATATATATATGTATATATATAAATATATATATATATATATATATATATTTGTATCTACTGTATATGTGTATTTAGTTATCTATTTATATACTTGTGCGAATAGTTAATTGCCATGAGTTTTTTTCATCCAGTTTTATTTTTATAAATCTTTATTATGATTTATCACCGTTGTGTGAACAATTTAATTTTTCAAGAACGTGTTTTCCATTGTCGATCTGGTTTCTTATAATGTCTGACAGTTTTATGGAGTCTCCATTTTCAAGATAAACATTTATCTCGGTGGGAATACCATTAAAATCTCTGCTACAGAAGTTGAAGCGAAGGATATTATCTTTTTTTTTTTTTTTTTTCTCTGGGGGACTAATTTTACAATTTAATTGTGAAGATTTTACGCGTCTTATCTTTCGCCAAACAGGAGACGTTGCTGAATGGAAGGAAGAACTGCTTTTTAATGGCTTCTTAACGAGAAGTTTTATTCTTTTCAATCTTTGTTGTCTTTAACTCCGATTTGATTGCATTCTCGTTTAATGTTTATTTCGTTTTTAGCCTCGTTTTTTTTTTCGTTTTTTTTTTAGCCGTGTGTGTGTGTGTGTGTGTGTGTGTGTGTGTAGGAAAAGATAGGAAATTACTAAACACATTATCGCGTTTTTTTAGCAAGCTAAAGAATATGTGTTTTGGGGAGTAACTTAAAGAGGCAAAATCATTCCGGAAATATTCTTACGAATCCAAAGGTATTTAAACTATTAATATGATTTTGTAGGTAGAGAAAATGTTTTGTATATAACGATAATTACGCATACAACAATAAAACACTAGAGCTCATGACATATAAATACCACAAGTGTATCAGTGTTCTGAGGAATATAATAATTTTAATTTTTAATACAAATTGAAACATCTCTATTTGTAACTGGTAGTGAAAATGCTTTGTATATAATTATAATTACGCATACAACAAGAAACCATAGATTATGACACCTAAATACCACAAGTGAATCAGTATTCTGAGGAATTAAATCTTTTTAATACGGTTTGAGACATCTCCATTTTTTAGATTACAATAAGCCCCATAAACTGATAGATCATAAAAAATTTCCTTTGAGGTTCCAACTTTATCACGTTTTCAGTCAAAATTTACAATAGTTACGGCCTGCTCTTGGAACAAGATCCCGTGGCAAATGATGCTGCTGTAGTGGAAACACGTAGAAAGAAATGAAAAGGGCAAGGGATTAGCCTGGATTCTAAAAACAGGCAAATTTTCTGGGATAACAGCAGAAAACTGTGACGAAATCGAGCGAGACCCCTTTACTCACAGCCTATAGTAGCTGTGTGAAAGCACTGCTCGTACCACGTGAAACCTTTCTTACCCCCCTAAATGACACGACCTTCTCTCGAGACGGCCTTGACTGAATGGGCAGTTAAGTCAAGTAAGGCCAAGATGGGGAGGATTATATTTTTCCATGGAGAGGAGGGTCTTACCTTTTAAACGAACGGATTAAGAAGGTCAGCAGTTCAGCCTCCTCAGAGGGGTTCAGATTATAACAGAAGCGTGTTATTTCATGTAAGGTCTGGGACGTTGTTCCTGTAGATTAATCTGGTGTTTGTTTCTGGCTGTGGCTGGGCCAGTGTCTTGAAATCTTTTTTTTTTTTTTTTCTTATCTTTTATTATGAAAATACAATTACATTTTCTTAACATACATTTTTTCCTTTTATAAAAAAATATTTCCTCAACAAATTATATTTTACATTTTTGTATATACATTATAACATCTAATATATGATAAAATTAAATTTTCATTTGATTATTTTTCTAAATATGTTTTTAAGTTAGAAACATACTGATTTGTGAAAATATTTTTTAAAAAATCAGTATGTTTCTAACTTAAAAACATATTTAGAAAAATAATAAAATAAAAATTTAATTTTATCATATATTAGATGTTATAATGTATATACAAAAATGTAAAATATAATTTGTTAAGGAAATATTTCTTTATAAAAGGAAAAAAATGTATGTTAAGAAAATTTAATTGTATTTTCATAATAAAAAAAAAATTCAAGACACTGGCCCAGCCACAGTCAGAAATCTGGTGTTTGTGTGTCTTTCAAGAACCAGTGAGAAGCCTGTGTGTAATTTGGAGGGACGGTGTCGAGATTTGTGTGTTTACGCCAGAATTGAAGAATAGGTAATGATGCTTTGGCTGGTCTTCTCTTAATTAATACAGGTTCCATAGCTGTGCATGACCAATATTATACGATAGCTCACTGTAGGTAGTACTCAGGGTCTTTGCAATGTCCCTTCAATTTCCTGTTGCACCTACTGTGTAGCTTTCTACTTCCATCTTGCTGTCCAACTTCATTCGGGCAACTACGGTGGCTTACCTAGTTTCAACAGGACTCTTTTTCCCGTATGACCCAAATTCATTATTCAATACAATTCTTTCTCAATGTTATCCCTACATTAAGAGGTCGGTTGCCTGATGCGCCCTCTCCAATGCTTCCTCTTCCACCAAACCTCTTCTCTCCATATCATCCTTCATCTTATCTCGCCATCTAATTCCCTGCCTCCCTCTCTATCTCCTGTACTTATCAGGTTCCTCCCAAGCCATCTTCACCCCCCCCCCAACTATTCATCCTCAATACGTGCCTGCACCATCTTCCTGGTTCCTGGTTCCTTATTGCTCACTCCGCAAAATAAGTTTGCGGGCACTCTATCCCATTATAGATAGGTGCAAAGCTTCTAAGCTTATTCTTCTTATTGTTATTAAGTTTATATTATATGTGCCTTAGATAAATTAATACCGTAATGAGATTCTCAATCTTTACTTTTATTCCATTTTACCTTGAAATTAGATAGTATAACACCTTGCTATCATCTTTACTATGCCTGCTATTATTACACGTGATTAATTTTGAGTATGTCGATTTATATATTGAATCCATCCCGAAGAGAGAAACAAGCTTGGTAAGTAGCCTACTACTTCGGAAGTAAAGGCGCCTGATATTAGAGAGAGAGAGAGAGAGAGAGAGAGAGAGAGAGAGAGAGTTGAAATGAACAAGGTTTTGTATTCTTATTCGTTATGATTTGTATCATATAACCACGATCCAGATAAATCTATAACCAAGGGGGGGGGGGGGGAACTCGATGTTGTCGATTAATTATCGGTCTTATCAGTAATAACAATGCATCAGGCGGTAGAAGCAAAGACTGATTTCGAAAGTTTTTTTTTTTTTTTTTTTTTTTTTTTTAATTAAAAAGTTAAATTACATCTTCTTTACAATCACAATATTTACAGTATAATTACATTTAATTGCATTTTTCTATAAAAAAATCCATCTAATTTAACAATTTACAACATCACATCTTGATTTTAATTTTTAGTTAATCAAAAACAATGATTTATATACTTCGAAAGTAGTGTAAACGTTACTGAAGTAAACATGAAAGTGTGCTTTGGATTAATAATTTCCTTTATGTATCACAGGTTGCAGTCCTCTTATGAGTTCAGAAATTTCTCTCTCTTAATTACTTCAGAGTGGCAATTAAGACACGAAAATCACCTTCATTCTGCTTTGTAATAGATTAAAGGAACTATAATGTTTTCTAGAATCCGGGCGAAGCAGCTGGATGGCAGATGTACACTTCAGTATATGTTATTTACCCGTAAACGTCGACTGTACACAGAAATATGATTTTATTGTCGATTGATGGAATTACGTTTTAGAATGAAGGCTATCGGGGGTAGGAAATTGGGACATATGGAAACTTTGAAATTATTTAATAAATATTATCTCTTTTTTTCTGTGTGTAAATTGGGACATATGGAAACTTTGAAATTATTTAATAAATATTATCTCTTTTTTTCTGTGTGTGTGTGTGTGTGTGTGATTGAAATGTATTGGGAAGATACATCTAAACATTGCTGCTGTTGATTTTTTATTTATTTATTTATTTTTATTTATTTTTATTTTGTCTGATTGAAATGTATTTGGAAGATACATCTAAACATTGCTGCTGATTTTTTTTTTTTTTTTTTTTTTTTTTTTTTGTACTGAACTTTTCCTGGATCGTGTACACTGTATTATTGAAGGAGTTACGAAAGCAAAATGTGGAAGCAACGCATTCATAATTCGTCACTAATCTCCTAAATTAAAGCCGGACTTGCGTCTCCTGAATAATGAACGATATTGCACTGCTTAGTTCAGGCAGCAGGATTGAAATACTCGCAGTCCGTCATTCGTTGGAAAATAATCCAAGGACGAGAGTGTTGCCATCAGCGGAGTACAAGTTTGGCTGTTTGACGTGAATATGGCGACGTAGGTTTTTTTTTTTTTTTTTTTTTTTTTTTTTTTTTTTTTTTTTTTTTTTTGCCTCAGGATGTCATTAGGCCAAAGGATGTGATGGTGGTAAAGAGCTTTAGGAGCGTATCCTTCCACCTGGTGGAGGGAATTCCCTAGGGATATTATAGGGTCCCCCTTGTATTTTGGAATTCGTCTTAGCTGAAGGTCATTAAGCCTCGAGCTATGATAATAAACGAATATTGGAAAAGAAGCTAATCTTTAGGTAATGGGAAGATTAATAAATCTAAATTGAAAGTCTTGTAGGATATACAGTATATACAAGCACTAAAAGAGTTGGAAGACCCAGGCCTGCATGGCTGAGGAGGACTATGAAGTGTGAAGTAGATGATGAATGGAGAAGTATTGAATTAAAGTGGATAAAATTAAAAGAAAAGTGTATGTACGATGTTTGTGTTTTTGTTTTTAAAAGTTTGAGAAAAGAATATCCCAACTGGCTATACACATTTCCTACTGTTGGTAATTGTATTAACCAGACAGAATGAAAATCTATATGTAGACAGCTATCTAACGGATTTGGGTTCAGGCTCAATGGCAATAAGGGGCCCAGTTTGCTGGAATAAACTACCTCTGGAAATAAGAAAATGTATAAATGTTAGTTCTGATTTATACAAAAAGAAACTTAAGCAATATTTTTTAAATTTTACTTGAATGTATATATATCCTAGATTTTTACAATCCAATTATTGTGAATTTTATGTAAATAATTTATATTGTTATGTAACAGAATAACCATTTTATAATGGAATAAAGGTTTTTGAATTTGAGTTTTGACTATTACTGGTGAAAGCTGATCTAGGCCCTTTGCGTCAATAGGCGTAGGAACCTAAGGGATGATATATATAATATATATATATATACACTATATAATTGTCCTTGTTTTCAGTCTGCGTGAAAATTGATGGTGACGTTAGCAGGCTTAGAATAACTTCACTACCACTATCTCTAATTTTTATGATAATAGTAATGATAACTGTATAACTCTATAAGCCAGTTATGAAATTTTCCCCCCATATAAGTTCATTCTTAAATGTGCAAGAATATTTTTCTCCAAGAGACTTCGCAAAGGAAACCGCCTGATCTAATGTTTCCTGTAATGAGAAATAAATGTAGATAAATAAATGTAGAAATATATATAAATAGGAATGGCGTATTGATAATAGTGTGTTGGGGGGGGGGGGAGGAGATTGATTGTAGGACTGTGTTATGTTCAATTCTAAATGCGTACTGTTTTGCAATTGTGTGACGCATGTCGTTGATATCTTTGATAATGTACTTTTATTTTTTACCGGTTTGTAGATAACGGCATCCTGTGAAAATGAAAATACTGCGTAGAAAGTGAACTCCGTCAATGATCTTTGATTGTTAATGAGTCGATATTTAGTCGAGTGAATTTGGATTCGAAGGGGAATTATATGGATAAACTCTACAATACTATAGGCCAGTGGTTCCCAACCTTTTTTCTGTCATTTCCCCCCTGCACCCAGTTCAACCATCCAGATTTCCCCCTTCATGCCCCGTCCAGCCCTCATGCCCACTCGCCTGCCTCAGAAATGGGCATGATATTCCAATTCTCCCCTTGAATATCATGTCAGTGAGAAATGATATGATCATATCACAATTGAATGGCTAACAACAAATTGCCGCACATACTATGTGGACATTTTTCCGCTTGTTTTAGTTAGTAGGTAGTGTAATTATTTCCCCCCTGGAAGCTTCAAATTTCCCCCCAGGTTGGGAACCACTGCTATAGGCGTTTAGATGTCAGGATGCCAGAAAACCTCAAATCAATCAATCAATCAATCTACAAAACTAATAATAACTACTTGTTGTTGTGGCCTGATTGGTAACGTCTCTGCCTGGTGTTTGCTAGTTGAGGGTTCGAGTCTCGCTCAGTCTCGTTAGTGCCATTAGTGTCTGCAACCTTACCCTCCTTGTGAGCTAAGGTTGGGGGGTTTGGGGGAGCTTATAGGTCTATCTGTTAAGTCATCAGCAGCCATTTGCCTGGCCCTCCCTGGTCCTAGCTTGGGTGGAGAGGAGGCGTGGGCGCTGATCATATAAAATATGGTCAGTCTCTAGGGCATTGTCCTGCTTGCTAGGGCAATGTCACTGTCCCTTGCCTCTGCCATTCATGAGCGACCTTTTAACCTTTAAATCTTTAAAATAAAAATATAAATAAGATATCATAACGGTAGATGCAATTCTAAGCCTATTGAAAACATCCTTGCCTGGCTATTTGCCGGACTGGGGTTCGAGAACCGCTCAAGCTTTATAGTTCCCATAGTGTCTGCAAAATCACCATCCGTGTGAGGTAGTGATGGAAGTCGAGTATTTTAGTAGGTAGTAGGTTGGCCAGGGCACCAGCCACCCGTTGAGATACTACCGCTAGAGAGTTATGGGGTCTTTTGACTGGCCAGACAGTACTACATTTGGATCCTCCTCTCTGGTTACGGTTCATTTTCCCTTTGCCTACATACACACTGAATAGTCTGGCATATTCTTTACATATTCTCCTCTATCCTCATACACCTGACAACACAGATTACCAAACAATTCTTCATCACCCAAGGGGTTACTGCACTGTAATTGTTCAGTGCCACTTTCCTCTTGGTAAGGGTAGAAGAGACTCTCTAGCTCTTCTAGGAGAAGGACACTCCAAAATCAAACCACTGTTCTCTAGTCTTGGGTAGTGCCATAGCCTCTGTACCATGGCCTTTCACTGTCTTGGGTTAGAGTTCTCTTGCTTGAGGGTACACTCGAGCACACTCTCCTATCTTATTTCTCTTCCTCTTGTTTTGTTAAAGTTTTTATAGTTTATATAGGAGATATTTATTGTTGTTACTCTTAGAATATTTTATTTTCCTTTTTTCCTTTCCGCACTGAGCTATTTTCCCTGTTGGAGCCCCTGGGCTTATAGCATACTGCTTTTCCAACTAGGGTTGTAGCTTAGTAAGTAATAATAATAATAATAATAATTTGGGGGAGCCTATAGGTTTACCTGCTGAGTCATTAGCAGCCATTACCTTGCCCTCCCTGTTCCTAGCTTGGGTTAAAAGGGGCTGGGTCGCTTATCAGTATGATCAGTCTCTAAGGCATTGTCACTGTGCTTGCGTTTGCCATTCATGAGTAGCGTTTAAACCCTTAAACCTACAGAATATTCCGTGGGTCTTTCTGCTAATACATGTAGACCAAATTGACAGGAATTTATTATGATTTGAGCCTACCCATTGTAGTATTTTTTTTTTATTTCCCATGCTCACCTGAGGTTTTAAAAAGAACCTTTTCTTTAATGAGAATGGGAGGTTTCATAGACAACTGAACCAAATGCCGCTACTAGTCAAGAGTTGGAAAAAAATGAGAAATTTACTTCGAGGAAAAAAAGGAGTCTAACACAAGGAATTTGTCAATGGGACTGATGGAAAAGAAAAAGATTATTTTTAAATATTTTAAAAAGAGAAAATGCCAGATAATCTTTTAAAGATTTCTGCAATATATCTTAAGTGAAATGGAATATTTAATATGAATGAAATAAATAGTTGGAACTACTCAAATAAACTATTTGCTCTATGTATATGGTGTTGTCGAGAAATGTGAAAAATACAATATAGGCTACAGATATATTAAAAGTTTACAGAGGTTAAAGAGTGAATCAGATTTTGAGGTACTAAGATCACGGGGAAAGATAGATGACAATTGATTAATAAAAGTGTATGATTTAGAAGTTTTAGCTGAAAGGTGGAAAAGAACAAACCTTTCAAGTGCTGGATAGATGGTGTGATATTTGCACAGGAAATGAATACAGGGTACTTTTGATATCCAGAAAGCACAAGGATCTACAAAATGGGGTGAATGATGCAATGTGTAGGGAAGGATAAATGCACTGCTGATTAGCTGTGTAAGTTTTACTGCACAGGCGTTTTCATCCACGATTCAACAATTAAAGGAAAGGATGTTTGTAAGATGATGTGAATGGTACAAATGTTTAGGGAAGGATAAATGCACTGCTGATTAGCTGTGTAAGTTTTACTGCACAGGCGTTTCATCCACGATTCAACAATTAAAGGATGATTGTAGCAGTGACTCTTGGGCTGTTGTTTCTCTGAATTGTATATATGTATGCATGTATGTATGTATATATGTAGGTATGTGTGTATGTATTTGATGCATTTGCACGTGCATTCTTAATCCCGTGCATGCAGTATTCGTTTATTTTAAATGCGCATTCCTTGGAGAGAATATTGATCTTTGCAGTACCTTTCAATCGAT
>NC_090731.1:174742509-174750009 GCF_036898095.1 Palaemon carinicauda | reverse complement strand
CACTGTCCCTTGCAATTCATGAGCGACCACCTGCTGAGTCATCAGCAGCCATTGCCTTTCCCTCCTTGGTCCTAGCCTAGGTGGAGATAGGGCTTGTTCGCTGATCTTACGTATGTATGATCAGCTTCTAGGGCGCTGTCACTGTCCCTTGCAATTCATGAGCGACCACCTGCTGAGTCATCAGCAGCCATTGCCTTTCCCTCCTTGGTCCTAGCCTAGGTGGAGATAGGGCTTGTTCGCTGATCTTACGTATGTATGATCAGCTTCTAGGGCGCTGTCACTGTCCCTTGCAATTCATGAGCGACCACCTGCTGAGTCATCAGCAGCCATTGCCTTTCCCTCCTTGGTCCTAGCCTAGGTGGAGATAGGGCTTGTTCGCTGATCTTACGTATGTATGATCAGCTTCTAGGGCGCTGTCACTGTCCCTTGCAATTCATGAGCGACCACCTGCTGAGTCATCAGCAGCCATTGCCTTTCCCTCCTTGGTCCTAGCCTAGGTGGAGATAGGGCTTGTTCGCTGATCTTACGTATGTATGATCAGCTTCTAGGGCGCTGTCACTGTCCCTTGCAATTCATGAGCGACCACCTGCTGAGTCATCAGCAGCCATTGCCTTTCCCTCCTTGGTCCTAGCCTAGGTGGAGATAGGGCTTGTTCGCTGATCTTACGTATGTATGATCAGTTTCTAGGGCGCTGTCACTGTCCCTTGCAATTCATGAGCGACCACCTGCTGAGTCATCAGCAGCCATTGCCTTTCCCTCCTTGGTCCTAGCCTAGGTGGAGATAGGGCTTGTTCGCTGATCTTACGTATGTATGATCAGCTTCTAGGGCGCTGTCACTGTCCCTTGCAATTCATGAGCGACCACCTGCTGAGTCATCAGCAGCCATTGCCTTTCCCTCCTTGGTCCTAGCCTAGGTGGAGATAGGGCTTGTTCGCTGATCTTACGTGTGTATGATCAGCTTCTAGGGCGCTGTCACTGTCCCTTGCAATTCATGAGCGAACCACCTGCTGAGTCATCAGCAGCCATTGCCTTTCCCTCCTTGGTCCTAGCCTAGGTGGAGATAGGGCTTGTTCGCTGATCTTACGTATGTATGATCAGCTTCTAGGGCGCTGTCACTGTCCCTTGCAATTCATGAGCGACCACCTGCTGAGTCATCAGCAGCCATTGCCTTTCCCTCCTTGGTCCTAGCCTAGGTGGAGATAGGGCTTGTTCGCTGATCTTACGTGTGTATGATCAGCTTCTAGGGCGCTGTCACTGTCCCTTGCAATTCATGAGCGACCACCTGCTGAGTCATCAGCAGCCATTGCCTTTCCCTCCTTGGTCCTAGCCTAGGTGGAGATAGGGCTTGTTCGCTGATCTTACGTATGTATGATCAGCTTCTAGGGCGCTGTCACTGTCCCTTGCAATTCATGAGCGACCACCTGCTGAGTCATCAGCAGCCATTGCCTTTCCCTCCTTGGTCCTAGCCTAGGTGGAGATAGGGCTTGTTCGCTGATCTTACGTATGTATGATCAGCTTCTAGGGCGCTGTCACTGTCCCTTGCAATTCATGAGCGACCACCTGCTGAGTCATCAGCAGCCATTGCCTTTCCCTCCTTGGTCCTAGCCTAGGTGGAGATAGGGCTTGTTCGCTGATCTTACGTATGTATGATCAGCTTCTAGGGCGCTGTCACTGTCCCTTGCAATTCATGAGCGACCACCTGCTGAGTCATCAGCAGCCATTGCCTTTCCCTCCTTGGTCCTAGCCTAGGTGGAGATAGGGCTTGTTCGCTGATCTTACGTATGTATGATCAGCTTCTAGGGCGCTGTCACTGTCCCTTGCAATTCATGAGCGACCACCTGCTGAGTCATCAGCAGCCATTGCCTTTCCCTCCTTGGTCCTAGCCTAGGTGGAGATAGGGCTTGTTCGCTGATCTTACGTATGTATGATCAGCTTCTAGGGCGCTGTCACTGTCCCTTGCAATTCATGAGCGACCACCTGCTGAGTCATCAGCAGCCATTGCCTTTCCCTCCTTGGTCCTAGCCTAGGTGGAGATAGGGCTTGTTCGCTGATCTTACGTATGTATGATCAGCTTCTAGGGCGCTGTCACTGTCCCTTGCAATTCATGAGCGACCACCTGCTGAGTCATCAGCAGCCATTGCCTTTCCCTCCTTGGTCCTAGCCTAGGTGGAGATAGGGCTTGTTCGCTGATCTTACGTATGTATGATCAGCTTCTAGGGCGCTGTCACTGTCCCTTGCAATTCATGAGCGACCACCTGCTGAGTCATCAGCAGCCATTGCCTTTCCCTCCTTGGTCCTAGCCTAGGTGGAGATAGGGCTTGTTCGCTGATCTTACGTGTGTATGATCAGCTTCTAGGGCGCTGTCACTGTCCCTTGCAATTCATGAGCGACCACCTGCTGAGTCATCAGCAGCCATTGCCTTTCCCTCCTTGGTCCTAGCCTAGGTGGAGATAGGGCTTGTTCGCTGATCTTACGTGTGTATGATCAGCTTCTAGGGCGCTGTCACTGTCCCTTGCAATTCATGAGCGACCACCTGCTGAGTCATCAGCAGCCATTGCCTTTCCCTCCTTGGTCCTAGCCTAGGTGGAGATAGGGCTTGTTCGCTGATCTTACGTATGTATGATCAGCTTCTAGGGCGCTGTCACTGTCCCTTGCAATTCATGAGCGACCACCTGCTGAGTCATCAGCAGCCATTGCCTTTCCCTCCTTGGTCCTAGCCTAGGTGGAGATAGGGCTTGTTCGCTGATCTTACGTATGTATGATCAGCTTCTAGGGCGCTGTCACTGTCCCTTGCAATTCATGAGCGACCACCGGCTGAGTCATCAGCAGCCATTGCCTTTCCCTCCTTGGTCCTAGCCTAGGTGGAGATAGGGCTTGTTCGCTGATCTTACGTATGTATGATCAGCTTCTAGGGCGCTGTCACTGTCCCTTGCAATTCATGAGCGACCACCTGCTGAGTCATCAGCAGCCATTGCCTTTCCCTCCTTGGTCCTAGCCTAGGTGGAGATAGGGCTTGTTCGCTGATCTTACGTATGTATGATCAGCTTCTAGGGCGCTGTCACTGTCCCTTGCAATTCATGAGCGACCACCTGCTGAGTCATCAACAGCCATTGCCTTTCCCTCCTTGGTCCTAGCCTAGGTGGAGATAGGGCTTGTTCGCTGATCTTACGTATGTATGATCAGCTTCTAGGGCGCTGTCACTGTCCCTTGCAATTCATGAGCGACCACCTGCTGAGTCATCAGCAGCCATTGCCTTTCCCTCCTTGGTCCTAGCCTAGGTGGAGATAGGGCTTGTTCGCTGATCTTACGTATGTATGATCAGCTTCTAGGGCGCTGTCACTGTCCCTTGCAATTCATGAGCGACCACCTGCTGAGTCATCAGCAGCCATTGCCTGGTCCTCATTGGTCCTAGCCTAGGTGGAGATAGGGCTTGTTCGCTGATCTTACGTATGTATGATCAGTTTCTAGGGAATTGTCACTGTGCCTTGCAATTCATGAGCGACCACCTGCTGAGTCATCAGCAGCCATTGCCTGGCCCTCCTTGGTCCTAACTTGGGTGGAGATAGGGTTTGAACCCTGATCTCACGTATGTATGATCAGTTTCTAGGGAATTCATGACCGACCTTTAAACCTTATTCAAAATATTATTCCCGTGGTTAAAAACATTTGGACGATCCATTGCCGGAAGCTATTATTTCTTACGGTTTTGAATTCTGAAAAGTTTTAATCACTACGTAAAGGAAACGGGGAAAAAATGCTTCAAAGGAACTAAAACTTTTTTTTTTCACTTCGAAAAAGTTTGCTAACTAGACGAAACTTTCACTTCCGGTGGGAGGGGAGAGACAAAGCGAATGCTTTAAAAACAAATTGGAAAAAAAAAAACACATAAAACAATTTGGATTTAGTTTTATACACGCTTCTGTGGTTTAAGAAATCATCCCTTTGTATGAGTATAAAGACAAACAGAAGAAATAGAAATATGCATATAAAAATATTTAATAAATTGCAAGGGAATATCCCAGTATTTGACAATCAAGAAAATTTTGAGAGTAAAAAATGCTACATACAAATCTTTGAAGACATGTTTTTATTTTCTTATTCCACAGTATTTAATAAGGTTATATATATATATATATATATATATATATATATATATATATATATATATATATATATATATATATATATATATATATAAAACTAGAAAGATGGCAATTACACTAAGACTTTCTATATTCATAGTTAAAGGTACATTTGCCTTAAGCTTCAAGCTGTTCATCTTAATATACCTGCAATATTGTTTAATGGTTTTTAAAGGCCGCTCATGAATGGCAGAGGCAAGTGACAGTGACATTCCCCTCGCAAGCAGAACAATGCTCTAGAGACTGACCATACTCTATATACAGTACATATAATCAGCGTCCAAACCCACTCTCACCCAAGCTAGGACCAGGGAGGGCCATGCAATGGCTGCTGATAACTCAGCAGGTACAACTGGGGGATCTTTAGCTCACATGGATGGTGAGGTTACAGACACTAAAGGAACTAAAGAGTCTGAATAGGACTCGAACCCCAGGTTGGCGATCACCAGGCATGGACGTTAACAATAGGCCACCACAATTTGAATGTTATTAGGAATCCTAAACCTGTTTCTTTTTGACAAAATTCTATACTGATTGTTACCTTTTCTCAATGATTGTAATTTATATTTCAACAAAAACATCTACTCTTGGCTACAGTATCAGAGTGTAATGAGCTCGGTTTAAAGACCTCGCCATGACCCAATGTCACGCTGACTGATTAGGATAGGTTAGGTTGGGTTAGATTGGATTAATACCAGACATACTTCGTTTCCTTTCGAAGCATCTCTGGTATTAACAAGAGGGAGGCAGAGAATTAGATGACAAGATAAACTGAAGGATGATATGGAGAGAAGAGGTTTAGTGGTAGAGGATGCCTTTGATAGAAGGTATTGTAGAGAGCGCAAAGGGGCAACCGACCCCTTACTGTAGGGATAATAGAGAATCAGATGGCGAGATAAACTGAAGGATGATATGGAGAGAAGAGGTTTGGTCGAAGAGGATGACTTTGATAGAAGGTATTGGAGAGGGCGCATCAGGCAACCGACCTCTTAATGTAGGGATAACAGAGAATCAGATAGCGAGGTAAGGTGAAGGATGATATGGAGAGAAGAGGTTTGGTGGAAGAGGATGCCTTTGATAGAAGGCATTGAAGAGGGCGTATCAGGCAACCAACCACTTAATGTAGGGATAACAGAGAATCAGATGGTGAGATAAGGTGAAGGATGATATGGAGAGAAGTGGTTTCTTGGAAGAGGATGCCTTTGATAGAAAGCATTGGAGAGGACGCATCAGGCAACCGACCCCTTAATGTAGGGATAACAGAGAATCAGATGGCGAAATAAACTGAAGGATGATATGGAGAGAAGAGGTTTAGTGGTAGAGGATGCCTTTGGTAGAAGGCATAGGAGAGGACGCATCAGACAAACGACCCCTTAATGTAGGGATAACAGAGTATCAGATGGCGAGATAAGGTGAAGGATGATATGGAGAGAAGAGGATTGATGGAAGAGGATGTCTTTGATAGAAGGCATTGGAGAGGACGCATCAGGCAATCGACCCCTTATTGTTGGGATAACAGAGAATCAGATGGCGAGATAAGGTGAAGGATGATATGGAGAGAAGAGGATTGATGGAAGAGGATGTCTTTGATAGAAGGCATTGGAGAGGACGCATCAGGCAACCGACCCCTTATTGTTGGGATAACAGAGAATCAGATGGCGATATAAGGTGAAGGATGATATGGAGAGAAGAGGATTGATGGAAGAGGATTGATGGAAGAGGATGTCTTTGATAGAAGGCATTGGAGAGGACGCATCAGGCAACCGACCCCTTATTGTTGGGATAACAGAGAATCTGATGGGGAGATAAACTGAAGGATGATATGGAGAGAAGAGGTTTGGTGGTAGAGGATGCCTTTGATAGAAGATATTGGAGAGGCGCATCAGGCAAACGACCCCTTAATGTAGGAATAACAGAATATCAGATGGCGAGATAAGGTGAAGGATGATATGGAGAGAAGAGGTTTGGTTGAAGAGGATGCCTTTGATAGAAGGCATTGGAGAGGACGCATCAGGCAACCGACCCCTTAATGTAAGGATTGTACGGTTGGGAAGAAGTCAAAGATGCTTCGTTTCCTTTCGAACAGTCTTCAAAGTGCAAATGAAATGATGTTAGCAAATTTACGAGAAATTAAAATGTTTTTGAAAAGTGCCCTGTCACTTAGCACTTGTTTTAGTTACATCCCCTTATGCTTGTAGTTGACTTAAGCATATAGTCCTCTATAATCGATTCACTTATATTTATTCATTTATATTGCTATCTTTATCTCAAAATAATTATCTTTTCTAGTATGTTTTAATCTTTATGAACAATTGAAAACTTCAAAATACATAGGTAACTTCACACTAATTATCTTTTCTAGTATGTTTTATCTTTATGAATAATTGAAAACTTCAAAATACATTGGTCACTTCACACTGTTTATGTTAAAAAATCAAAGAAATAGCTAATTTCTGAGTTCTTACACAAATTTTGCATAAAAAATAACCAATTTACATCTAAAGGATGCATATGAAATTTAGAAATTTTCCAAACAGTAGGTACACTGGTAGGGTATAGAATCCATATGGTCATCACATCACAAAAACGTGTTTCTCTGTGAAATCAACTTCCTTTACGCTTTCATGACCACGAGAGAGAGAGAGAGAGAGAGAGAGAGAGAGAGAGAGAGATTTTACTTTCTTTTCTTGACACGACGATAACAGCATTTTCAAAAATCTTTGTCTCTTTCTTACGATGTTAAAAATGATATTGGGTGATAATCATGTCCGTATTTCATAGGGATTTTTAGAAACATAATCATATTTGTTTATAAATATTTGTATTATACATATTCTTATGCATAAAGAACATAATCAGATGACCCTACCAATATCACCTTATGCATCAGAAACTTGGAGCCTTACTAAAGCCTTAGAACAATAACTAGTTACAACTCAAAGAGCTATGGAAAGAATAATGATGGGAATAACAATAACCAAATAATTTCCCGTTAAATGATACTATTCGGAACACTAACTTCAAAAAGTTCATTTAGTAAAAAAAAGTTGAATACGAGAGCAAACTAAAGTACGATACACGTGTAAGAAAAAGAAATGGGTATGTATATATATATATAATATATATATATATAATATATATATATATATATATATATATATATATATATGAAAACTTTTACGCATGTTTTTCATATTCAAATAAGCCATATATTTTAATACCTTAATGATTGGATTCTCTCTTATACATCGGGATCAGAGACCCAAGGGGCGACCACTCAAAGACAATAGCTTCTGACCGCTTCTTGTCCAGGAAGCTGGCATGAGAGTACCACTAACATTTTGCTGGTGTTGTCACT
>NC_090731.1:174727509-174735009 GCF_036898095.1 Palaemon carinicauda | reverse complement strand
TATTATTATCATTATTATTATTATTATTACTACCTAAGCTATAGCCCTAATTAGAAAAATAGGATGCTTCAATCAAAAGGGCTCCAACGGGGGATAAATAGCCCAGTGAGGAAACAAAATAAGGAAATGAATAAACTACAAGATAAGTAAATGAACAGTAACAAACAATATATAGGCTCCTATATATATATTATATATATATATATGAATATAAATATAATATATAATATATATATTATATTATATATATATATATATATATATGTAGATGTATATATATACATATATATATATGTTCCTGTATATATAGATATACTATATATACTATATATGTAGATGTATATATATACATATATATATGTGTTCCTGTATATATAAGATATATATATTATTATATATATATGTGTGTGTGTGTGTGTGTGTGTAGATGTATATATATATACTATATATATATGTGTGTGTAGATGTATATATATATATAATATATATATACATATATATATATGTGTGTGTGTGTAGATGTATATATATATATAAAATAAATATATATATATACATATATATATATATGTGTGTGTGTAGATGTATATATATAAATAAATATATATATATATATATATATATATATACATAAGGAAGAAATATATAAGTACTCAAAATAATCCACTGACAGAAAAAATAGAATAGAATTCATTTTTCTCTATTATGTATAAAAAATTACTATTAGAGCAATTTGTTTTTAAAATTTATTGAGAGTAACTCGATGCCATCAATTATTATTATTTATTAATACTAGCCAAGCCGCAACCCTAGTTTAAAAAGCAGGATGCTATAAGCCCAAGGGCTCCAAAAGGATAAATAGCCCAGTGAGGAAAGGAAATAAGGAATGCGTTCCCCCCACCCAAATTATGAACCGTGACGAAACAAACAAAAAACTAACCAAGAGGAAATATGAACTACAAAATGTGAACAAGTATGCGGAAATCAAGGTGGAAATACAAAAGGGCGAACAAAGAAAAAAAAACAGGAACAAAAAATCTGTCTATGATATAACAGTATTTTAACCCTAATCATCTCGAGAACTGATGTTCATAGGAGCAGAACGGCAATGAAATGAACGGACAGGGGGAGTAGGGAGGGAGATGAACGAGACATGAGGAATAGGGAGGAAGTGAAGGAGGGAGTAGGAGGGGGAAGGAGGGGAGGAGTAATAATGGAAAGAAACACCAGGACTTGTCCTTCCTTGGGGAGCCATGACGTCACTTACTTCCTGCTCATCAACACCCCCTGCCCCCCTCCCCTTACTCTCCTCCAAAGCACTCGTGTTTCCTTACTATCCTTCGGAAGACCTTCAATCCAAGGGAGCGGCACTTAAGATGGAGGGATAGGACCTGGGGAGTAGGGGGATGGGAGCTTTGGGATTATGAGGATATGGAGTAATGGGGATGCAGTGAGTAGAGAAATTAAGAGAGATAGCTATTAAGGAATAATGAGTGATATTTATATTTCAGGGGATACTATGACAAAACGTTCTAGATTGCACGGACACAATGACTGCTAATATATTTCTTTCTCTCTCACACTTATTTTACTCTCTAACTTGAACGTCGTTAGCAGTCTTAAAATGTATTTTAATTGTTCATTACTTCTCTGTAGTTTATTTTCCTTACTTCCTTTCCTCATTGGGATATTTTTACCTGTTGGAGCCCTTGGGCTTATAGTATCTTGCTTTTTCCATCTAGAGTTGTATTCGTTAAATCATAATTGAACGTAATTGATGATTGGAAAGTCTATTCGCTTCCAGGGAAGGCACAAATAAAAAAAATACCCAATTGCCTTAGGGAGAATACCATTTCAGGTTCAATTTGACAAAGGCAAATTTCGAAGAGGTTTATAAGTGTATTACAAAAAAAAATTAAACGGAAAATAAATATATTTCTAAATGATTTTTTTTTTTCAGCCCAATTTTAAATGTCCTGAGGTTCCTAAAAAACTAATGTATGTATCATCACAAGGTTAATGAAGTATTTTACAAAGTGATATTTTGAATAACATTAAAAAGTAGAGTATTAGGCCATAAAAAAAATAACAATTTACACAGCAAATGCAGCCATTATTAGTCCCAATGCAGGACAAAAGCCCCAGACATGTCAATTTATGCCTTGGATCTGGCCAGTTTTCACCATCTCACGCTGGTTAGTGCGAATTGGTGAAGGTGGGAGACTTTCGTCTTATCACTCACGGCAAACCAGCCTAGTATGGGTGGCCCTGACTAGTACAGCTTTGCTGATCATTGAGATACGCAAACATCTCTGACCCTCGCTGAGGAATCCTTGCACATAGGTTTTAAATATATATATACACACACACACACACACACATATATATATATATATATATACACACACATATATATAAAAATATGTATGTATGATATATATATGTATTAATATGTATATATATATATATGAATATATATATATATATATATATACATACATATATATATATATGTGTGTGTGTAGATATATATATATATATATATATACACACACACAAGTCTTTCCTAGGAACATAAAAATCGATATATATATATATATATATAGAGAGAGAGAGAGAGAGTGAGAGAGAGAGAGAGAGAGAGAGAGAGAAAATAATGGGTTATTGTTCAACTCCCTCCTCTTCTTGCCTCAAATGAAAGATAATAATTGATGCCTTCCATCTCATCTGAAAACAAGACTCGACTGATGTTACCTTAACTGAACAGTCGGCATATTGTATGTTTACGAGTTTGTGGGATGCGTCGTGTGCGCGCGCTCGTGAGCGTCTGTATGTATATACATGCGCTCGTCTTTGGATGTTTCACCATTTCTCTCTGCTCATAAAGATATTTTCGTGATTAAAACTTTTCCGGAAAGTATTTTTTTTTTTTCGTTTTTACCAGATATAATTATTTTATAAGATATAGTTTCCTTGATGATTCCTTCATTTTATTAGATATAATTCCTTGAAAATTCCTTGATTTTATAGGATATAATTCCTTGATAATTCCTTGCTTTAATAAGATATAATTCCTTGATTTAGTAAGATATTATAATAATTCCTTGATTTAATAAGATGTAATTCCTTGATTTGATAAGATATAATTCCCTGATTTTATAGGATAAATTACTTGATTTTTATGATATATAATTCCTTGATTTTATACGTTTTATTTCCTTTTATATTGGAACTTAATCAGAAAAAAAAAAATCCTACAAATTTTACAGTATAATATCAAGAAAGTCCATATTCCCTTTAGTAATCATCATCATCCTCATCATCTCCTCCTACGCTTATAGAGATAAAGGGCCTCGGTTAGATTTCGCCAGTTGTCTCTATCTTGAGCTTTTAAATTCCATGCTAAAAATTGGGAAATTTATGTATTTTGAAAAAAATTTTAAAGGTTCAAAAACTCGTATATACCACCATAGGAAACTACCTATTATCTAATTGTATTGTTGTAATTTTCAAATATTAGTACCATAGCCTCTGTACCATGGTCTTCACTGCCATGGGGTAGAGTTTCTCTTGCTTGAGGGTACACTCGGGCACACTATTTTATCTTATTTCTCTTTCTCAGTTTTTAATATATAAGAAAGATCTACTTTAATGTTGTTTACTGTTCTTAAAAAGATTTTATTTCAATTATTCATTACTTCTCTTGTATTTTATTTCCTAATTTCCTTTCCTCACTGGGCTATTTTCCCTGTTGGAGCCTTTGGGTCTTATAGCATACTGCTTTTGCAATTAGGATTGTAACTTAGATAATAATAATAATAATAATAATAATAATAATAATACATATAAGAGAAGTCGCAACAAAACCTTGTAATATTCAAGAAGGCAATGTAAACAAACATTAATTAAACGAATAAATATAGGTGAATAAGCAGGAGGTACATAAAACATTCTATTACAGCGACTGGTCACCATGCTGTCTGAAAAGACTTCTCCTCCTTCCCCACCCTTATCCCTACATTAAGGGGGTCGGTTGCCTGATGCGCCCCTTTCCAATGCCTTCTATCAAAGGCTATCCTCTACCACCAAACCTCTTCTCTCCATATCATCCATTCAGTTTATCTCACCATCTGATTCTCTGTTATCCCTACATTAAGGGGTCGTTTGCCTGATGTGCCCTTCTCCAATACTTTCTATCAAAGGCATCCTCTTCCACCATACCTCTTCTCTCCATATCATCCTTCACTTTACTTATCGTTTCCCCACACCCTTATCCATACATTAAGGGGTCGGTTGCCTGATGCGCCATCTCCAATGCCTTAAACCTAAAGGCATGCTCTTCCATCAAACCTCTTCTCTCCATATCATCCTTCACCTTATATCGCCATCTAATGCTCTGCCTCCCTCTTGATCTTCTCCCCCTAAGAGGTTCCTCCCATGCCCTCCTCACTCCCTCTCCACCATCCATCCTCACCATATGCCCACACCATCTCAGGTCGTGACACTCTTATCATCCCAGTAATCTTTACTACACCAGCCATTTTTTCTTATTTCATATACATACAGTATATACAAAAATATCTAGCTAGGTAAATAATGTGGTTGTTCGCTACCAGGCTGCAAAAGTACATTATTTCCAACAATATCATACCAAAAGATGTGAGAAGAGAACATGTTCTGAAACCATCTTTTCAATAAGGCGACAGGAAACCAAGCCATGGTTTATACATCAGTTTAAGCCTAGCCCCATATTACAGAACTTGCAAAAACATTCCAGTCTCTACTAACAACTCTCTCTCTCTCTCTCTCTCTCTCTCTCTCTCTCTCTCTCTCTCGCCAAAAGATGTGCAGGAGAACACGTTTCGAAGCCATTCTCTTCAATAAGGCGACACGAAAACAGCACATGTTTATACATTACCCTAAGGCCTAACCCCATAAAACTGAATTTTGAAAAAGATTTCTGTCGCTCCTAACACCTAACTAAGAGCTGCAAGGTGTGCAACATACTCACTTTCTCTCTCTCTCCTCTCTCTCTCTCTCTCTCTCTCTCTCTCTCTCACACACACACACACACACACACACACAATATCATGAAGTTAAAAAATGCCTTAAATACATTTACTCCTTTTTGACAACTGACGAACTATAATGTGGCACCCTCATCCCTAGAATCACGGTTTGAATAAACTCCTGAGATGATTGCATATCAATTTTGACCAAATACATCCCCGCTGGCCTCGAGGATAAGATTTACTTTTTTTTTTTTTAACATAACATATCAATATTTGGGGTAAAAATGTTTTGGACCGAAGAAACTGAGTTTATACTAAACAAGGAAATCCCCAGGTACATTTCCTTTTTTTCTGCACCAGAATTTCTAGAGAAACTTTTATTCCAAAAAAAAAAAAAAACTCCATTTTGTACTTTCAACACAGGCAAGATTTTTTAAATTATATATATATATATATATATATATTCATTCAAAGCTGAAGTATGTATTGCATCAATTATTCTAAGACAACACTATTCTTGCCTTCAGGACTAGAGTTTTCAAGTTAAAAACGGATTTCATTACTGTGACTACTCAATTTAGTCCACTCTTGCCGACAGCTGTTTGATCCAATAGCCTAACTATTGGCTTTCATCAGGGCATCCCGACAAAGAAATGATAATACATTATATAATAGCAGTGCATTCACACACAAACAAAAATTACAATAAATCTAAAAAACATCTATAAACAATAAATATGAAACTTTTTATGATATTTTGGCCAAGAATTTTTTTTAAAATACTACAAAAGACATCTGGGATATTCAATGAAGCTGAAAATTTCCACTTGGAGTTCCAAAGTCCTTGCATTGAAGAAAAATCTTAGATTCTCAATGTAGTCACACACCACCCGTTCTAAAGGCTCCAGGATATATTCAGTAAGCAAGCTGTGGAATGTCCTTTGCTGGACTAGAGTACATAGTCTAACTTGAACATTCAACACAGGCTTCTACATTCTGATGCCCCTTGCTTCAGCAATCACCAGCCTCCAGTAGGCAGCCTCCTTGTGAACAACTTCTGTATTCCCCATAAGGTCATTCAATGGAGATTTCTTGTCATGAGCATCAAAGAAAAGCTGATTTATGGCCCCATTATTGCTGTGAGCTTGAAGTCTCCCGCTAAGGGTTGTCGTGTGACCAATGCAGCATATATCTGGTGGCCTACATTGTTGTTTTTAGATGTTTATAGAAGCCTGCTTAATTTTGTTTGCATAAATGAACTGACATTATATAAGGAACTTCTTTAAAGGGATGCCCAGATGAACAGTATTAGTTATTGGTTAAAATAGCTGTCGAAATAAGTTAAATAAATAAGAGCAGCAGAGTATCTGATTCCATCTTTTTCTACAAAACTCTAATCTTTCACACGAAAAGATAAAAAAAAAAAAATAGTGTTAATATCAAAATAATTTGTCACAAGTGCTTTAGTATTTAATGAAAATTACTTAAGAGAATTAATATACAAATATGTGTATATAACATACACTACACAGGATACATATGTACGTATGCATGAGTATCCTTAGAAAAAATAGGACCAATTTACGGTATTCAACATAAATGATGTACGAACATTTGCGATAACACAACAGAGGCTCAAAGATTATGATCCATGACACCAGCTGGAATACAAATTACCATTTTGCCCCTTTAAATAATGGAAGACTTCTGGAACAGAGTAAACTTGGCACACAGGCCCCCTCATCAGAATGTGAATACTGCACTATGAGAAAAGGCAGCGTACAGAAATTCCAATCTGATAGGCGGGAGTTCAAGAACGCTTATCTTCGATAGTTCCTTGTGGTGTGTGGCAACCTCACCATCCTTGTGAGGTAGGGATAGGAGGTTAGGGGGAGCCTATAGGTCTACATGTTGAGTTATCAGCAGCCATAGCCTGGCCCTCCCTGGTCCTAGCTTCATGAAGAGGGGACTTGGGCGCTGATCATATGTCATTGTCAGTCTCTAGGGCATTGTCCTATCCCTTGCCGCTGCCATTCATGAGTGACCTTTAAACCTTTAAACTTTTAAACACCTAATTCGATTAAAAAAAAAAAATCTTAAATCCTATCCATAGTTCATTTCTTGAATATAATTAGTTATATTTAACAAGTCATTATCAACGTCTGTATGATGAGTTATATATATATATATATATATATACACACACATATATATATATTATATACATATATATACACACACAGATATATATATATATATATATATATAGCATGTCATCACAAGTACCTACTTCCGGTAAGAATAACAGCTGTTGAAGAACACGAACGAGAGTTCAATGCACATGGAAAAAGGTCTAGAATCAATACAGACCTTGAGTCTGTAATTGAACATCCATTTTAAATAAATACACAGAATCATTCGTATTCATTATGACGAGATGGGTAAAGATATTAAAAAAAAAATATACACCATTATTAATGCACAAGAA
>NC_090731.1:174710009-174725009 GCF_036898095.1 Palaemon carinicauda | reverse complement strand
ATCCAAAACTAACCATTCTATTTCAAACGTACATCAATACCCTGACCTCTGTCTCCGTGACATTTCTGGTTATTGAATGCCTCTGAAGATCCAGATTTAGGTTTCGTGTAATAATTAATCCACCGTGATAACTATTGACACAGATCGTCAATAATATTCTGCTTCCGCATAACACATTGCGTCATGAATCAATCATCGATATGCATGAATTCGGTTTACGACTGCGATTTGCACGACACCGAACTGACGCTATATTCCAACACACTATCATCATTATTACTTGCTAAGCTACAACCCTAGTTGGAAAACAGGATGCTAAAAGCCAAAGGGCTCCAACAGGGAAGATAGCCCAGTGAGGAAAGGAAACAAGGAAAACTAAAATATTTTAGGTACATTAACAACATCGAAATAAATATTTTCTATATAAACTATAAAAACTTTAAGAAAACATGAGGAAGAGAAATTAGATTGAATAGTGTGCTCGAGAGTATCCCCTGTTTATTCAGGGAACCCTAGTCTATTTTATGAATTTATCTACATATGTTGTGTGTATGTACTTTGTATGTTTAAGAATATAAAACACCAAGACTCGCTTCACACAAGCGTATTGATGCCGCGAGGATTAGAAATCAATGTATCAACCTGCCGAACCCTGCGGGCCACATCCGGCCCTCGATGTGTTGTTGTGCGGCCTTTAAGACTTTCTTGCTTACTGAAGCTCTATATATTCATAACCGTCATCACCATTGGGAAATGATGAAAAATGTCAGTTTTATGTAAAGTTTTCACACCAAGATAAACAATACATGGAAGAATTGTAAGAAAATTCTTTATATATTGGGAATGCAATATTTTTTGCACACATGTATTATCTTCCAGTCCTCTCTCACATGGATATAGTTAAACGTGGCCCCCAGTTGACGAACAATTGCCCATGGCTGTATCAATGAGGCCCGCTCGGTGGAATGTCCGAGCGGTAGTGACTTACTATGGTCAATTCTTTTTAGTGAGGCAGAATTGCACCGACTCGCAGGGGTGGCCTTTTAACTCGGAAAAGTTTCCTAATAGCTGATTGGTCGGAACTATTTTTGTCAGACCAATCAGCTATTAGGAAACTTTTCCGAGCTAAAAGGGCACCCCTGCGAGTCGGTGCAATTCTACCTCACTAAAAAGAATTGACTCTAGTGGCAGTTTTAGTGTAGCAGCTTATAGAAGCTACTAGGCCGCTCGGGGAAAATCCTCTCATGTGAAGGCATGCCTCATAACGAGCGGATATATTTCCGTGCGGAAAAAATCCGCTCGCGTCAAGCGAGCCATAGATTTATTAGCTGTGACATATTTCGATAGTAGTGAGCGCCCTATCAGTGCCAGTATTTCCAGCATAGCAACCATATACTCAGCCTTATTTATGATCACCAAAAACACCATAAATACTCAAAATGATTCACGACATAACTGGAGTCTTGTGACTAAAATAGCTTTGTCTTTACTGAGTATGAACTCTGGTGATAGCGGTACATGCAAAAAAAGAAAACGAACACTAATACGTGGTCATTTATGACACCAGTTTTTACATGTGGTAGGGCACTACAGGGCGCTACATCAAGGCTGCCAAAACTGTAACCGTTCGTATGATGGGACTGGTACAGCAGCAATGTGAAAAGGTCTTTGTTGTGAAATCTCATTTAGGAAAATAAACAGATTTGATTCAGTTAAGTTCATATCCAAAGAAAATAATAAACATAAAAGCAATTTGATTCATTATTACCTCCGTGAGAGAGAGAGAGAGAGAGAGAGAGAGAGAGAGAGAGAATAACAAACAAAATGTACTCAATTTATTATTAATCCAGAGAGAGAGAATAACAAACAAAATGCACTCAATTTATCATTACCTCCATGAGAGAGAGAGAGAGAGAGAGAGAGAGAGAGAAAATAACAAACAAGATAAACTCAATTTATTATTACTTCCGTGAGAGAGAGAGAGAGAGAGAGAGAGAGAGAGAGAGAGAGAGCGAGATAATCAACATATCAGTTTTATTTATCATAACCTCCATAAAGCGGAGAGAGAGAGAGAGAGAGAGAGAGAGAGAGAGAGAGAGAGAGATAACAAACAGAAAATCAATTTGATTTAATATTACTTCTGAGAGAGAGAGAGAGAGAGAGAGAGAGAGAGATAATCAACATATCAGTTTTATCTATTACTACCTCCATAAAGCGGAGAGAGAGAGAGAGAGAGAGAGAGAGAGAGAGAGAGAGAGAACAAACAAAAAATCAATTTGATTTAATACTTTTGTGAGAGAGAGAGAGAGAGAGAGAGAGAGAGAGAGAGAGAATCAACATATCAGTTTTATCTATTATTACCTCCATAAAGCGGAGAGAGAGAGAGAGAGAGAGAGAGAGAGAGAATGCTTGCTAATCTATGCAACTGCATTTCCTGTATGAGGCTCAATTGTAACCAGACACTGAGAGAGAGAGAGAGAGAGAGAGAGAGAGAGAGATAAACGTTGAGTGACATCATGCCCAATGCCGGTGTTCACAGAGCATCTCTGCCCATGACATACTTAGATCGAAATGTCACGGAGAATTGTATCTCGTAGAACTGTTTTATTCACTATGAAGACCATTTGGAGCCATCTTCATTTATTTAAATTTTCTAAGTTTAAAATCTTAAAATATATTCATCGTATTTAGAAAACAGGAATACATCTAATAGAATATACAAAAAAAAAAAAAAAAAAAAAAAAAAAAATTGGGGGGGGGTCGTCCACTGGATTCAATTCTCTAAGAAGTTTAGAAATTCTAAATTATATACATCATATTTAGAAGACTGAGCAATACAGCAGATAGAATATATATATATATATATATATAAAAAAACCAACAACAACAATAGCAACAACAACAACAACAACATTCATAATGAAAATCATTGGGGGGGGGGGGGTCTTACACTTGATTCAATTTTCCAACAAGTTTTAAAATCTTAACTTATATACATTGTAATCAGAAAACCGAGGAAAACTAGAGCAGAAAAAAAACCAATCATTATAAAAATCATTTGGAGGGATTTTCACTTGATTCAATTTTTCAAAAAATTGAAAATCATAAAATGTATACGTAGTTATTAGAAGGCTAAAGAAAATTGCTGCAAAAGCAATATAGAAAGCAAAAATACATGCAATAAAAGGTAAAACTAAGAAAACGTGTGAAATATATAAAATAAAACCTTAAAAAATCCGATTTTTTTTTTCAAGAAATAAAATAAAGTCTCAGATAAGAAATGTACCAACTAAAAGATTATAATAAACACCATGAAATAGCCAGAATTAATTTAATAAAAAAAAATTTCAAAAGGCCTGAAAAGGAGCGTGACGCATTCAATGACCCTAATTAACCACCCTTGTTCGCCATGCCCAGAGACAAGAGATAAAAGCTACCATTGTTACTGCTGCACGGAACGAAACAAAGAAGCGTTTGCATGCACAGCCTTAAGCTCAAAGCAACTGGGAATGCACACGGACACGCAATCTGGGTTGTTTTACGTGTTTGAGTAAATAGCTACCAGGGGGGCACTAGCTACCAGGGACTGTTTGTGAGCTGGCCCGCAGACGTGTACAGTAGATGGGAAAGACAAGAAAGGCTTTTTTTTTTTTTTTTTTTTTTTTTTAATACAGAGCCAATAGACGAGAATTTTCGTGTATGGCAAAGAGAACCAAGAAAAATTATATTTTTGAACATATAAGTTTACGAAGGAATATCATCCTTAATTCTTTTTTTTTTTTTTTTCTGACGAACTGGGGTACAGTAATGCTCTTGAAAAAGTAGAGTTTTTTGGACACAGAGCCAACAGACGAGTTGTTGCGTGTATGGCAAAGAGAACAAAGAAAAAGATATTTTTGAACATAGAAGTTTACAGAATATCATCTTTAATTATTTTATTCTATCTAAAGAACTGGGGCACAATAATGTTCTTGAAAGGCTTTCTTTTAACATAGAGACCAACAGCACGTTGCGTGTATGGCAAAGAGAACAAAGAAAAAGATATTTTTTTTACATAGAAATTTACGAAGGAATATCATCTTTAATTCTTTTATTCTATCTAAAGAACTGGAGTACAATAATGTTCTTGAAAGGCTTTTTGTTTGACAAAAGAGCTAACAGACGTGCTGTTGTGTACATGGCAAAGAGAACAAGAACAATATAATTTTTTAACATAGAGGTTTACGAAGGAATATCATCCTTAATTCTTTTTTCTATCTGAAGAACTGGTGTAAAATAAAGTTATTGGAATACTTTTATAACATAAGACCTCACAGACGTGCTGTCGCGTGTATGGCAAAGAGAACAAAGAAAAAGATATTTTTGAACATAGAAGCTTACGAAGGAATATCATCTCTATTTCTTTGTCCTAATTGAAGAACTGGGCACTATAATGTTCTTGAAAGGCTTTTTTTTTTTTTACAAAAGAGCTAACAGACGTGCTGTTGTGTACATGGCATAGACATCAAATAACAATATATTTTTTAACATAGAAGTTTACAAAGGAATGTCATCCTTAATTCTTTTTTCTATCTGACGAACTTGTGTGTAATAAAGTTATTTGGAATACTTTTATAACATAAGACCTCACAGACGTGCTGTCGCATGTATGGGCAAAGAGAACAAAGAAAAAGATATTTTTGAACATAGAAGTTTACGAAGGAATATCATCTTTAATTCTTTTTCCTATTTGAAGAACTGGAGCAAAATAATGTTCTTGGCCTTATTTCCTTACGTCCAGAAGTTGGAACTTATAGTGCAAAGGCAAGACAACAAAGAAAAAGATATTTTTAAAAAACAGAGGTTTATGAAGGAATATCCACCTTAAATCTTTTTTCAATCTGAAGAACTGGGGCACAATAATGTTCTCGGAAGACCTTTTTAACATAAAAGCTCAAAGACGTGTTGTGGCAAAGGTTTAACGTTTTAAAGGTTTAAAATGCCACTCATGAATGGCAGAGGGCAAGGGACATTGCCCTATCGAACAGGACAATGCCCTAGAGACTGACCATACATACATATAATCAGCGACCAAGGCCCTTGTCTATATGAAGAACTGGGACACAATATTGTTCTTGGCCATAATTTCTCATGTCCAGAAAATGGAACTTATATGGCTCATCTTAAATAGAAGGGGCAAAGGCAAGACAACAAAGAAAAAGATATTTTTTAAAACAGAGTTTTATGAAGGAATATCATCGTTTAATTTTTTTTTTTTTTTTTGGTCTATCTAAAGAACTGGGGCACAATAATGTTCTTGGAAGAATTTTTTTACCATTGGACCTTTTCGTGTATAGCAAAGACAACAAAGAACAATATATTTTTTAGCAGAAGTTAATGAAAGAATATCATCCTTAATTCTTTGATTCCATCTGAAGACCTGGGTCAAAATAATGTTCATGGCTATAATTTCTCATATCCAGAAAATGGAAATTATATGGCTCATCTTAAAGAGAAGGGCAAAGGCAAGACAACAAAGAAAAAGATATTTTTAAAAACAGTTTTATGAAGGAATATTATTATTATTTTTTTTTTTTTTTTTTTTTTTGAAGAACTGGGGCACAATAATGTTCTTGGAAGAATTCTTTTAACATTAGAGCTTTTCGTGTATAGCAAAGACAACAAAGAACAATATATTTTCTAACATAGAAGTTTATGAAAGAATATCATCCTTAATTCTTTGATTCCATCTGAAGATCTGGGTCAAAATAATGTTCTTGGCTATAATTTCTCATGTCCAGAAAATGGAAATTATATGGCTCATCTTAAAGAGAATGGCAAAGGGAAGACAACAAAGAAAAAGATATTTTTAAAAACAGAGTTTTATGAAGGAATGTCATCGTTAATTTTTTTTTTTTTTTTTTTTTTTTTTTGTCTATCTGAAGAACTAGGGTACAATAATGTTCTTGGAAGAATTTTTTAAACAGACCTTTTCGTGTATAGCGAAGACAACAAAGAACAATATATTTTCTAACATAGAAGTTTATGAAAGAATATCATCCTTAATTCTTTGATTCCATCTGAAGATCTGGGTCAAAATAATGTTCTTGGCTATAATTTCTCATGTCCAGAAAATGGAACTTATATGGCTCATCTTAAAGTGAAGGGCAAAGGGAAGACAACAAAGAAAAAGATATTTTTAAAAAAACAGACGTTTATGCAGGAATATCATCTTTAATTTTCTTCTATCTGAAGAACTGGGGCACAATAATGATCTTGGCCTTAATTTCTCATGTCCAGAAGTTGGAACTGTAGTGTTCTTCTTAAAGAGAAGGCCAATTATCTCATTAATCTTAGACTCTTCTGCCAAATTCTTCTCATGAAGGCCATAATTGGGTCTTCTCTTCCTTGTGTGTGCTTCCATTTTCTGCTTGTTCTTTTCGCTGAATGTGAGTTTGGTTATTTATTTTCTGAATAAGTCCTGACAATGATTTACTATTTTCCCTGATGGAGCCTCGGGCTTATAGCATTTCTGCTTTTCCAACTAGGATTGTAGCTTAGCTAGTAATAATAATAATAATAATAATAATAATAATAATAATAATAATAAAAAAAAATAACAATATTAATAATAATTAATAATAATAATAATAGTAATAAAAATAACAATAATAATAACTAACAACAATAATAATAATAATAATAATAATAATAATAATAATAATAATAAAAATAACAATAATAATTATTATAATAATAATAAAAATAATAAGGATATTAATAATAATTATAATAATAATAATAATAGTAATAATAATAATAAAAAAAATAAAAAAAAATATAATAATAATAATAGAAATAAAAAAATAATAAATAATAATAATAATAATAATAATAATAATAATAATAATAATAATAATAATAATAATAATGCGTTGTACGTCAAATAATACTAACCTCTACCTACGTTTTTAGCAAGTGAAACATTATCATGCATCAAGGAACATACAAATTAAATTTTTTTTGTTTTTCTATAGTATTTGTCAGGATTTTCTTTAAAAGGATTCAAGTCCTAAGCTTCTACCACGGTGTCCTTGTTTAGATAAAGACGGTGTACGCCCATTCATCTCGGGTTATTAACAAAGATTGTTTGATTGGTTCCTAGCAGCTCTTATAGGAGAAGGACACATTGTTCTCTAGTCTTGGGTAGTGCCATAGCCTCTGTACCATGTTCTTCCACTGTCTTGGGTTAGACTTCTCTTGCTTGAAGGTACACTCGAGCACACTATTCTATTTTATTTCTCTTCCTCTTGTTTTGTTTAAGTTTTTATTGTTTATATCGGAGATATTTATTTTAATGTTGTTACTCTTCTTAAAATATTCTATTTTCCTTTTTTCCTTTCCTCACTGGGTTATTTTCCCTGTTGGAGCCTCCCGGTTTGTAGCATCCTGCTTTTCCAACTAGGGTTGTAGCTTAGCTATTAATAATAATAATAATAATAATAATAATAATAATAATAATAATAATAAAAATAATAATAATAAAAAGCTCAACTGGATACTTCATATCTCGTAATATCCTTGTAACACATGATTTAATTGTAACTGAACATTAACTTCATTTTAAGCTATAAAGAATATTAATCATTATGATACTAATATAAAAATGAATCATCTTTCATTTCTATTCCTTTTTCAATTACATCCCTTTTTTAAATCAGCAACAATCATTTATAATGAAAATTTCTCAACACCAGAAGACAAAATGGCAACATGAATTAAACGTCCTTAATTCTGTTAAATTCCTCTCTACCGTGAATTCATGAACCACTCTTGCTTATTTGACAGCAAATTCCTCAGCGCTAAAATCAATATCAATTACTGTGGCGAAGCGAAAATGTACAATTGAACATAATTATTCCTGGTATACTTCAATCTTTAGGATTGAGGGGGCCTATGTGGTAACGTCCTGGGCTGGTGATCGTCAGACTGGGGTTCGAACTCCAACTCGTTAGTTCCTTTGATCGCTGCGATCTCACCATCCTTGTGAGCAAAGGAGAGGCTGGGGGTTTGGGGGAGCCTATAGGTCTACCTCCTGAGCCATCAGCAACCTTAGCCTGGCTCTCCCTGATCCTAGCTTGGGTGGAGAGGCGGCTTGGGCGCTATTCATATGTATATGTGGTAAGTCTCTAGGGCATTGTCCTAACTGCTAGGGCAATGTCACTGTCCCTTGCCACTGCCATTAATAGACAGCCTTTAAACCTTTAAACGGCACCCTGTCACACCAGTACTTCACAGCGCATTCCTGCGTGTAGCCCTGTCCATCACCTCTGGCATCTCTCCCTACACTATCTGTTTGGTTACTCGCCGCGCACTTAGGGTGTGGGAGGGTGCATTTCCTCAGACCAAGGTATACCAGGAATTCTTTTGTCCGAATATACTTCATACTTCTCCATTAATCCTATTTAATATGCCAGACGACTCAGTTATTCAGTTTCTGCTTCCCAAGACTTATAACAATAACATTCCGATTTGCTGCAATTACCTTTGGTCATGCATCTACCTCCTTCCAATGTTTTTCCACCTCCTTCCGATGTTTTTCTATCTTCTGCCCGTGTGTACCCAACACCATCAGCCTCCCCTTCATTGTTCAGTACAAAAAATAACAGCATTACGCTCAGACAAGCCCTCCAAACTAAGGTAAGACCCATATCCCCTAAAATGAGGTAGTAGGTTGGCCACGTACCAGCCACCAGTTGAGATACTACCGCTAGAGAGTTATTGGGTCCTTTGACTGACCAGACAGTATCATTATTATTATTATTATTATTATTATTATTACTAGCCAAGCTACAACCCTAGTTGGAAAAGCAAGATGCTATAAGCCCAAGGGCTCCAACAGGAAAAAATAGCCCAGTGAGGAAAGGAAATAAGGAAATAAATAAATGATGAGAATAAATTAACAATATATCATTCTAAAAAAGTAACAGCGCCAAAACAGATATGTCCTATATAAACTATTAACAACGTCAAAAACAGATATGTCAAAAATAAACTATAAAAAGACTCATGTCAGCCTGGTCAACATAAAAACATTTGCTCCAACTTTGAACTTTTGAAGTTCTACTGATTCAACTACCCGATTAGGAAGATCATTCCACAACTTGGTAACAGCTGGAATAAAACTTCTAGAATACTGGATTCCTCTCTCTGGTTACGGTTCATTGTTGTTTTTAGAATGAGGGATGCTCGTCTTCTGAGTTCATCTATCGACATTTGAATTAACATTTTATCTTTATCTCTCAAAATCCTCTCCTTCAAGTTGGGGATCGGTTCGCTAGAGGAACTACTGCCTGCTTCCCAAGTCTTTGCATCAATAACATCTCTTGAATATAAATATGGGGTTGCTGAAAATAGCTAAAATAAGCCCATGGTGCAAATTATGAAGGTTAACCTTAATAAAACTCTAATAAGAGTCTTTTTATTGTTTATATATGACATATCTATTTTTGACGTTGTTAATAGTTTATATAGGACATTTCTGTTTACACGCTGTTACTGTTTTTAGAATGATATATTGTTAATTTATTCTCTCATCATTTATTTATTTCCTTATTTCCTTTCCTAACTAGACTATTTTTCCCTGTTGGAGCGCTTGGGCTTATAGCATCTTGCTTTTCCAACTAGGGTTGTAGCTTGGTTAATAATAATAATAATAATAATAATAATAATAATAATAATAATAATAATAATAATAATAATAATAATAATAAGTATGATTACAAGAAGGCCGGGGACAGTGCCTTCTCAACATCCTGATATCTACAATGATAACCTTTTTCTAACTAAATTTATATACAACTCATTCAAAAAATTTTACTTCTAATTTCTATTGCAAAATTATTTATTCTTATTTTCTTTTATTTATTTATTTTTATTTTTCCGTTGCACAGAAAAAACAGTCGGTTTATTTTTCAATTACACAAAAAAAAGTTAGTTTATTTTTCAATTGCCCCCCAAATAGATCAATTTATTTTTGTTTAGAAAGCTTCCATAAGACTAAAATCAGATTGGTAACGTCTCTGCCTGGTGTTTGCCAATCGGAGGTTCGAGTCCCGCTCAGACTCGCTAGTGCCATTAGTGTCCTTGTGAGCTAAGGTTGGGGGGGTTTGGGGAAGCCTATAGGTCTATCTGCCGGAGTCATCAGCAGCCACTGCCTGGCCCTCCCTGGTCCTAGCTTGGGTGGAGAGGAAGCTTGGGCGCTGATCATATAATATTTGGTCAGTCTCTAGGGCACTGTCCTGATTGCTAGGGCAATGTCACTGGCCCTTGCCTCTGCCATTCATGAGCGACCTTTAAACCTTTAAACCACTTGCTCTCAGAGCACAGCCTCTGCAACGTTTACCACGTTCCTAGAATGCTCAAATCACTGGTGAATTAGCCAGTGATTTTTAGCCTTCTGGAAGGATGGTAAACGTGGCTAATGCGGTAACGTCCCTGACTGGTGAACGTCAGACAGGGGTTCGAGTTCCGCTCAAACTCAATAGTTCCTTTCTTCGCTGCAACCTTACCATCCTTGTGAGCTAATGATGGGGGATTTGGGGGAGCCTATAGGTCTACCTGCTGAGTCAACAGCAGCCATTGCCTGGCCCTTCTTAGTCATAGCTTGTATGGAGAGGGGGCTTGGGCGCTGTTCACATGTATATATGGTCAGTCTCTGGGGCATTGTCCTGCTCGATATGGTAATGTCACTATACACTGCCTATGCCATTCATGATCAACCTTTAAATAACCGTCAGTTTACTTTGCAATAGCACAAAAAACGATTAGTTTATTATTCAACTGCAAAAAAAAAAAACAAAAAAAAAAAAAAAAAAAACACCTTATTGAGATGAGAAGCCTTTAAACTTTTATAAAACCGTCAGTTTACTCTGCAAATGCACAAAAAACCATTAGTTTATTTATCAACAGCAAAAAAAAAAAAAAAAAAAAAAAAAAAAAAAAACTAACTTATTAAGAGTCTAACAGACGTTCTATAAATATTCCCGAATCGACTTCAACCGCGCACCTCAGGTCTTATCAATCACCAGCAAGTATGACCATTGCAGCTGTTTCTACATTCCGCACAAAGAAACGTCAATGGGCACAGAAGTCATTAAGATTCTTTACAAGAGTTATTTTTTCTATTCCCCTCATAAGCACACACTCATAACCTCCGGGCCGCAGCAAACGCATGAATAATAATTATTACTCCCAGAGGCAATGAAGGTTTATTCCGACTGCAAGAACACATACAATGCATGCTTTAATCAACAGACATGCCTTGCAATAACTCTCTCTCTCTCTCTCTCTCTCTCACACACACACACACACACAAACACATCCATTTTTTGCATCATCAAAATTCTCTCTCTCTCTCTCTCTCTCTCTCTCTCTCTCTCACACACACACACACACCACACAAACACATCCATTTTTTGCATCATCAAAATTCTCTCTCTCTCTCTCTCTCTCTCTCTCTCTCTCTCAACATCCATTTTTGCATCATCAAAATTATCTCTCTCTCTCTCTCTCTCTCTCTCTCTCAACATCCATCTTTTGCATCATCAAAATTCTCTCTCTCTCTCTCTCTCTCTCTCTCTCTCTCTCTCTCTCTCAATAAGCCTTATAATGAAATTTCACTTTAATAGTCAATAACTAAATTCAGGATACATATACATCAAAATTATTTCTTACTTGCAATCTCTCTCTCTCTCTCTCCCTCTCTCTCTCTCTCAAAAGAGGCCCCATAATGAAATTTCACTTCAATCGTCAGTAATAACATTCTAGAATACTTAAACATCAAGATTAGATCCTACTTGCAATCTCTCTCTCTCTCTCTCTCTCTCTCTCTCTCTCTCTCTCTCAACTGGCCCCGTAATGAAATTTTATTTTGTCAGTAATAACATTCGAGAATAAACACACATCAAAATTAATTCCTATTTGTTCATGATAATTTAATTGATACTTGTTCAAATAATCTTTTAGTTGTTCATAATGGTAGAAGTCTATTAGGAAAATATAGGCTTGAAATGTCAAAATGAATGTATTGCTTTCTTAATAAATTACTGATAATTTAATGCAATACATTAATGGAAGTTATTGAAAGAAAAATAAACAAGAAAGAAAGACTTCAATGTAAACGAGCTAAACATTATTATTATTATTATTATTATTATTATTATTATTATTATTATTATCATTATTATTACTATTATTATTATTAACCAAGCTACGACCCTAGTTGCAAAAGCAAGATGCTATAAGCCCAAGGGTTCCAACAGGGAAAAATAGCCCAGTGAGGAAAGGAAATAAGGAAATAATTAAACAATGAGAAAAAAAACAATAAATTATTCTAAAAACAGTAGCAACATCAAATGAAGAAGGAAGAATAACCTTAAAATTATACAATGACAAATGATAAACAAGCGAATGTTATAATAGTCTAGAAATGATATGAGCAGACATTATCAGATTTTTCTGCATAAAACAGAATTTTTATATACATATAAACTCTCTGTGTAAGGCTTATTATTATTATTATTATTATTATTATTATTATTATTATTATTATTACTAGCGTATGCAACCCGTCAAAATGCCGGTTAAATATTTAGATATAATTGAAATGCAGGCATACGCTCAAGCACCACACTCTCCCCGGGGTATGACTACTTACTCTCCCCCACCCAAGGGATGGGGAGAGCTAAGCGCGAACAAATATATATATATATATATATATATATATATATAAATTATATATATATATATATATATATATAAATTATATAGATATTATTATTATTATTATCATTATTATCATCAGCATCCTGAGGTAAACAGACTCCACATTCAGACTTGCCAGCTTGTGGTTCCTATGCACAATGAAGGTACAGTTGGAGACATGAATTCCTGACACACCTCGCTCTGAGGTAGTACACCCTATCACACTCATACTGCGTGGCAAGTAACTAAAAAGATACCGTAGAGAGAAACGGCAGCGTTGGTAGGCGGGGCTAAATGCAGGAACTCGCCGTGTAGCAAGGGTGTGACTGGGTGCACTTCCTCAAACCGAAGTGTACTACGAATTCCTGCGTCCAACTGTACTTGAGCAAGATATCCGGAATATTCCATCCCGATCCTCTCTTAAATTACCTTCATTTTGACAACAAGGACGTTTCTGTGTTTCTTTATACTACATAAATTGTGCTATATGTGTATGAGATCATGGTGAGCGGTAGATGGAGATGGTTTGGGCACGCTCTTCGCACTCCCTAAGAGAGATTAGTTCAACAACCTTTCAACTGGGCTCCACAAGGCACTATAAAAGTTGGAAGACACAGACCTACATGGCTGAGAACTATGAAGCGTGAAGTGTGAGATGATGAATGGAGAAGTATTGAATTAGAAGCTCAAGATAGAGACGACTGGGGAAATCTAACCGAGGCCCTTTGCGTCAGTGGGCGTAGGAGGAGATGATGATGACATAAATAGCTACAGAATGAGAGCAATGAGCAAACTGAAAAGGTGAAGAGAGCAGTCAAGTAGTTGAGTAACTCAATATGGATGCCTAATGTCCTGGATACCAAATTGTCAATTTACAAGTATAATAAGCAGCTTCAACAACGCAGTGCATTTAATAACATGCAAATTACATAGTAATTCGATCGCCCTCATACTGGAACGTTAATTGGGATCTTAATAATTCAGTATTCGACCTGTACCCTGTGTTGGTTCAAGTCAATACGAAGATAAAAAAAAATATGAGAGCAAAACCAACACTGTTCATCCACGAAGTTTACTTTTCACACCTAAATTAAATTAGATTTTATTGAGAGAATAACAAAAATCATACAGTGGTACATAAGAATAATATATAAATATTATTATTATTATTATTATTATTATATTATTATTATTATTATTATTACTTGCTAAGCTAAAACCCAATTGGAAAAGAAGGATGCTATGAGGCCAGGGACCCAAACAGGGAAAATAGCCCAGTGAGGAAATGAAACAAGGAAAAAGAAAATATCTTAAGAACAGTAATAACATTAAAATAAATATTTCCTACATAAATTACAAAACCTTTAACTAAACAAGAGGAAGAGAAATGAGATAATATAGTGTGCCCGAGTGTACCCTCAAGCAAGCAAGCAAGCTGTTTATTCTTCCGAATCAAACACTCTTTCTCCCCTTTCTAAAACATTTCAAATGACGCATCCACTACTGCCCCTCCCCACACAAAACCTTAAATTGCCTTCTTCCCCCTACATCCCCTTATCAAGCACCAATCTTCACCATCCCAAAACCCCAAACATTGCTCTTTCTCACTTTTTACATTTACATCACCCATGAGCAAAAACAGCAGTTCTAGAATTTCCGTCAGGCGTGTCACGCACGGTATTCACTTCTTCATCTCTTTTGCAATTCGGAGAGAAAGAAACGTTGGGAAGGGAAAATGAAAGGGGGAATTTATGTGTTGATACAAAAGGAGAATAAAAATGTGGATGGACAGACATGGTAAAATACAGCTGAAATTTACAGAAGAGAAAATATATATTATTTAGAAATCTAAGAAGTCATGATGCTTACATAAAAGACACGTTGCAGAGAGAAAATGAAAGGGGGATTTTGTGTGTTGATACAAAAGGAGAATAAAAATGTGGATGGACAGACATGGGAAAATACAGCTGAAATTTACAGAAGAGAAAATTTCTATTAATTTGAAATCTAAGATAGAAGTCATGATGCCTACATAAAAGAAACGTTGGAGAGAGAAAATGAAAGGGTGAATTTATGTGTTGATACAAAAGGAGAATAAAAATGTGGATGGACAGAAATGGCAAAATACAGCTGAAATTTACAGAAGAGAAAATATATATTAATTTGAAATCTAAGATAGAAGTCATGATGCTTACATGAAAGAAACGTTGGAGAGAGAAAATGAAAGGGGAATTTATGTGTTGATACAAAAGGAGA
>NC_090731.1:174702509-174705009 GCF_036898095.1 Palaemon carinicauda | reverse complement strand
ATATGTGTGTGTGTGTGTGTGTGAGCGGTAATATCCATTACTATACAATAGACATATGAACGTCAGGATAAGTAAAACACGACGAAAAATTATCAAAATTACTTTCGGAACGACAAAGCTGAACAACGAAAACATAATTATAGAAAAAAAAATATTACCAACATCCATCTTTCTTTCTGTCTTTTCACCCTCCACCTCCACCTCCTCCTCCTCCTCCTCCTCCTCCTCCTCCTTCTTCTCCTCCTCCTCCTCCTCCTCCATACTCACCATTCCCTCCAGCTCCAAGCAAGGCACATGGCAACCGAATTGCCAACAGCGAACGATACGCTAATCACGTACACGACGTGTTCGCACCGTCCCATACTAATCAGTAAATTATAAACGGCTGAAAAAATACATAGCTGCTGCACTCGTTGCCGCTTTTAAATTATGCAAATAATCAATCAGCCATTACGTGTTTAGTTTTAATGCGCAGTGTGGAAAAAAAACTTGCCTTCTGGCTAGCAGGTAATTGAGTTAATAGCATTAATGGTTATTACTGTATAATGATTATCATCATAATTAGGAGGGGGTTAGATACAATTCAGCACCACCGATTCAGCACCAAACCTATTCAGCGTCAAGCTATATCAGCGCCAGATGGAATTCTCTCTCTCTCTCTCTCTCTCTCTCTCTCTCTCTCTCTCTCTCTCTCTCTCTCTTACATTGCATGAGTGGAAAAATTTAATAGACCTTAAAAGCAACCTATTCAGCGCTGCTGAATCAGCCACAAGCCTATTCAGCACAGCCGATTTACCACCAAGCGCTTATCCAACGCTGCCGATTCAGTACCAAGACGATTCATCGCTGCCGATTCAGCACCAAGCTTATTGAGCACTGTCAATTCAGCACCAAGCCTATTCAGGTCTGCCAATCCAGCACCAAGCCTACTCAGCGCTGCCGATTCAGTACCAACTCTATTCAGGATCAGACAAATCAGCACCAAGCCTATTAAGCTCTCCCAATTCAATACCAAGCTTATTACGCTCTACTGATTCAGTACCAAGCCTATTAAGCTCTCCCGATTCAGTACCAAGGATATTAAGCTCTGCCGATTTAGTACCTAGCCTATTAGGCTCTCCCGATTCAGTACCAAGCCTATTAAGCTCTGCCGATTCAGTACCAAGCCTATTAAGCTCTCCCAATTAAGTACCAAGCCTATTAAGCTCTGCCGATTCAGTACCAAGCCTATTAAGCTCTCCCAATTCAGTACCAAGCCTATTACGCTCTCCCAATTAAGTACCAAGCCTATTAAGCTCTGCCGTTTCGGTTCCAAGTCTATTAAGCTCTGCCGTTTCGGTACCAAGCCTATTAAGCTCTCCCGATTCAGTACCAAGCCTATTAAGCTCTCCCGATTCAGTGCCAAGCCTATTAAGCTCTGCCGGTTCAGTACCAAGCCTATTAAGCTCTCCCGATTCAGTACCAAGCCTATTATGCTCTGCCGATTCCGTACCAAGCCTACTAAGCTCTTCCAATTCAGTACCAAGCCTATTGAGCTCTGCCGATTCAGTACCAAGCCTATTAAGCTCTCCCAATTCAGTACCAAGCCTATTAGGCTCTCCCGATTCAGTACCAAGCTTATTAAGCTCTGCCGGTTCAGTACCGAGCTTATTCAGCGTCAGACAATTCAACACTAAGCCTATTCAGCGCTGCAAATGCAGCACAATGCCTATTAAGCCCCAGCCATTTCCGGACCAGAAGGTATTTTGACTCTCTCTCTCTCTCTCTCTCTCAGTGTTACTACCACTGCACCTGACGAATTTTACGACATATGTCTATATCTGCAAGTCAAATGAATTTATGCAGTAACACACAATAACATCGTTTGAAGCATCATCACGTACAGTAAGGTCCAGTAATGACCGGTACGTACTCAGTGGAGAGAGAGAGAGAGAGAGAGAGAGAGAGAGAGAGAGAGAGAGAGAGAGAGAGAGATTATAATACTCTCGATCACCGGGTCTAAAGTTAAGAGCTACGCTTACGGCTTGATATATTTCACCAGCAACACGACCTTGTCATCCTTGTGAGCTGGAGAGGGGGGAGGGGAGGCAACCATTAGATGATTGGTAATGTGTGATTCCTGGTACTAGCTGTTCCGCTCACGACTACATTTAAACTGATAAGTAACAACGTATTGCACTCCTGCTAATCAACTATCATGATGGATATAGGTTGATCTAAATTCTTAGGAATATGTAAGGCTAAATCGAAATCACCCAATGATACTCTTGATTACTGATTGCACAATTCAATGCCTTTCAATTGTTAGTAAAATCTCAGCAATACTAGTCATTTTGTACATCTAACTGATAGCTCACCAGCAGCACATCAAACCGCCTACACACTGTACCATTTACCCTTAATTTTTGCGTACTCTTGAGCTTCCTGATATATACAGTGTGTGTGGATATATATATATATATATATATATATATATATATATATATATATATATATATAT
>NC_090731.1:174695009-174697509 GCF_036898095.1 Palaemon carinicauda | reverse complement strand
AAGTACCGTTTATGACGTCAACCCAGAAATGAAAACAAGATCTAACAGTACAAGAAAGAGGAAATGATTGATAAACACGGAAGTGGCGGCGTGTCTTGAGCATTAAAAACAATACCTCTATCCCCCACCAACCCCCCAGGAGTCCTAAGGATCAACAACTCCTTTCTGCCGTGCGATTTCCGTCAACAACTAAAGTAGAAGGAAAAAAAATTCAAAGTTCCTTCGTGGCTCCAGAGGAGGTCGTTGCCTAAGGTTCTCCCTCCATCCCCCAACCCCCTTTCTCTCTCTCTCTCTCTCTCTCTCTCTCTCTCTCTCTCTCTCTCTCTCTCTCTCTCAATGCAATACAAATAACTCTTTCTGATTATGTTTTCCGTCTTCATCCACCGGTTCACAATCTCAAATTCCCAATTCCTCATCTCTAATCAATATATATATATATATATATATATATATATATATATATATATGTATATATATAGATATATATATATATATATATATATGTATATATATATATATATATATATATTTATATATATAATTATATATATATATATGTATATATATATATATATATATATATATATATAATATATATATATATATATATATATATATATATATATATACATATATAATATTATAAACTGTGTGAAATGTAATTAGGAGAATTTACTATGTAAACATAATGATAAATAATAAATATAAAACTTAATAGAAAAATGTACCTATATATGAATAAAATTGTAGTTAAACCACACTTTCCAATATTCTTACTAATACTCAACTTTCTAAATTACTCCCACTAAGGTTAGCTAGCTAACTGATCTTATTCATCTCTTTTAGGGTTGTGGTGGCCTGGTGGTAGCGTCCTTGCCTGGTGATTGCTAGACTGGGGTTTGAGTCCCGCTCAGATTCGTTAGTTCCTTTGGGCGCTGCAACCTCACCATCCTTGTGAGTTGGGAGGGGGTTTTGGGGGTGCCTATAGGTCTATCTGCTGAGTCATCAGCAGCCATTGCCTTACTCTCCTTGGTCCTAGCTTGGGTGGAGAGGGGGCTTGGGCACTGATCATCTATAATATGGTCAGTCTCTAGGTCATTGTCACAGTCCCTTGCCTCTGTCATTCATGAGCGGTCTTTAAACCTTTAGACCCATCTTTCCTATCAGCTAAAAGGTCTTTAAACCCATCTTTCCTATCAAAAGGTTTTTAAACCTTTAAACCCCATCTTTCCTATCAGCTAATAGGTCTTTAAACTCATCTTACCTATCAGCTAAAAGGTCTTTAAACCCATCTTTCCTATCAGCTAAAAGGTCTTTAAACTTTTAAACCCATCTTTCCTAATAGCTAAAAGGTCTTTGAACCTATAAACCCATCTTTCATATCAGCTAAAAGGTCTTTAAACCTTTAGACCCATCTTTCCTATCAGCTAAAAGGTCTTTAAACCCATCTTTCCTATCAAAAGGTTTTTAAACCTTTAAACCCCATCTTTCCTATCAGCTAATAGGTCTTTAAACTCATCTTACCTATCAGCTAAAAGGTCTTTAAACCCATCTTTCCTATCAGCTAAAAGGTCTTTAAACTTTTAAACCCATCTTTCCTAATAGCTAAAAGGTCTTTGAACCTATAAACCCATCTTTCATATCAGCTAAAAGGTCTTTAAACCTTTAGACCCATCTTTCCTATCAGCTAAAAGGTCTTTAAACCCATCTTTCCTATCAAAAGGTTTTTAAACCTTTAAACCCCATCTTTCCTATCAGCTAATAGGTCTTTAAACTCATCTTACCTATCAGCTAAAAGGTCTTTAAACCCATCTTTCCTATCAGCTAAAAGGTCTTTAAACTTTTAAACCCATCTTTCCTAATAGCTAAAAGGTCTTTGAACCTATAAACCCATCTTTCATATCAGCTAAAAGGTCTTTGAACCTTTAAACCCATCTTTCCTATCAGCTAAAAGGTCTTTAAACCCATCTTTCCTATCAAAAGGTTTTTAAACCTTTAAACCCCATCTTTCCTATCAGCTAATAGGTCTTTAAACTCATCTTACCTATCAGCTAAAAGGTCTTTAAACCCATCTTTCCTATCAGTTAAAAGGTCTTTAAACTTTTAAACCCATCTTTCCTAATAGCTAAAAGGTCTTTGAACCTATAAACCCATCTTTCATATCAGCTAAAAGGTCTTTGAACCTTTAAACCCATCTTTCCTATCAGCTAAAAGGTCTTTAAACCCATCTTTCCTATCAAAAGGTTTTTAAACCTTTAAACCCCATCTTTCCTATCAGCTAATAGGTCTTTAAACTCATCTTACCTATCAGCTAAAAGGTCTTTAAACCCATCTTTCCTATCAGCTAAAAGGTCTTTAAACTTTTAAACCCATCTTTCCTAATAGCTAAAAGGTCTTTGAACCTATAAACCCATCTTTCATATCAGCTAAAAGGTCTTTGAACCTTTAAACCCATCTTTCCTATCAGCTAAAAGGTCTTTGAGCCTTTAAACCCATCTTT
>NC_090731.1:174685009-174690009 GCF_036898095.1 Palaemon carinicauda | reverse complement strand
GAAGAAGAAGAAGAAGAAGAAGAAGAAGAAGAAGAAGAAGAAGATGATGATATAAAGAAAAAGAACAAAATATAAAGAAAAAACTCAAGAAGAAAATATAAAGCAGAAAAAATAAATAAAAAGATAAGGAGAATATAAAGGAGAAAAAATTGGAGATGAAGAAAAAGAAAAAATACAAAGCTTAACCGACAGACGTAACATTTTCTACAGATTTTAATTTCTACCAAATTACGTGAACAGATGTAAAGAAAAAAAGAACTAAATATAAAGAAGAAAAATAAGAAGTAGAAGAAGAAGAAGAGGAAAAAAATAGATATAAAGAAGAAATAACTCAAGAAGAAAAAAAAAGAAAATATAAAGAAAATAAAATAAATATAAAGAAGAAGAAGAAGAAGAAGAAGAAGAAGAAGAAGAAGAAGAAGAAGAAGAAGAAGAAGAAGAAGAAAAAAAATAGATATAAAGAAGAAAAAAATTCAAGAAAAAAATATAAAGAAAAAAGAACAAAATGTAAAGAAGAAGAAGAAGAAGAAGAAGAAAAATAGATATAAAGAAGAAAACTCTCAAGAAAAAAAATATAAAGAAAAAAGAACAAAATATAAAGAAGAAGAAGAAGAAGAAGAAGAAGAAGAAGAAGAAGAAGAAGAAGAAGAAGAAGAAGAAGAAGAAGAAGAAATACAAAGCTTAACCGACAGACGTAACATTTCTTCCAGATTTTCATTTCTACCAAATTACGTGAACAGATGAACCATAACCACGTTTCACGAAAAGCTAAAAGGAATAATTAAAAAAAAAAAAAAAAAAAAAAAAAACAATTATTTTACATGTGATTTTATTACCCAGACCTTAGAACTCTGTGCTCAACCTGCTAATTGATGTTTGTAATATATCACTAATATTATTTCATATCTCATCTTTTTTTTTTTACTGATGTCAAAAGTGTAAGATCACTGTACCCTTATTGTAACTCTGTATATGGCTTTTGCTGAAATAAAGATTATTATTATTATCATTATTATTATTATTATATTATTATTTAGTAACCAGTAACTAGAAATAATTGAATATCTGATGACACTTTTCTTCGATAAATATGAAAATCTAATTCAGTGACAATGTGTCTGCATATTCGTCCTGAAATATTTAGTAAAATACTAAAAATTTTGATAATGCAATTTATTCTATTTTCATAACAAGAGAGTAAAATAGTCTTAAAACCGAAGCAATATTTCTTTTCTAGAAAAAAAAAATGGGGAAATACAAACATTTTACGGAAATGTCATATGTAGCAACTCCCTCACCTTGTGTCAAAACATTCAAGTAACTTTTTATCTACATATACAGGCTACATATAATGTATACATACATGCATTACTTTGTATTTCAATTATTATTATTATTATTATTATTATTATTATTATTATTATTATTATTATTATTATTATTAAAAGCTAAGCTATAACCCTACTTAGAAAAGCAAAATGCTATAACCCCAAGGGCTCCAACAAGGAAAATACCCAGAGAGGAGAGAAACAAGGAAATAAAAAAAAATAGATATATAGATTAAACTGATAGATGTGCGTGTGACCGTTTATAACTTGAATGTGCAAAAGATTTAATCAAGTTTTATATAATATAGTGCATTCTGGTATCTATATAAAATAAACACAGGAAATTACTAAACGCAAACCACACACACAAATGGGTGTTATGTAAATCAACCATAAGAAATAGAGGCCCTGGAAATCTAACAAAAGCCCCTATTATAAGAATACCTCTAAAAAAACTATCCCTATGGAAATGTCCAAACACAATTCACCTTGAAGTTAACGGACAGTAACTCTTTTTTTTTTTTTTACTCTTGACAAAACGCCTTCTCCTTACTCCACCTCCATCCCCCCTTTTAACCTCTTACTCCTCTAATACTTCCTCTTTCATTCTTCCATTTGGAGCCGTAAAGGATTTCTGAAGACATGGCCTGAGGCCCTTCCCAGAATCACGATCCACAAAGAGACGTGATAGATGCCCAATTGCCCAGACCTTCTCTTGGGCTTGTTGTTACCCTTAAAAGTTACTCTGGAAGGGTTGCCAGGTTGTCCTTTTTCAGGCTAAAAACTTCAAACTTTGATTGTTACCCTTAAAAGTTACTCTGGAAGGGTTGCCAGGTTGTCCTTTTTCAGGCTAAAAACTTCAAACTTTTATTGTTACCCTTAAAAGTTACTCTGGAAGGGTTGCCAGGTTGGCCTTTTTCAGGCTAAAAACTTCAAACTTTGATTGTTACCCTTAAAAGTTACTCTGGAAGAGTTGCCAGGTTGGCCTTTTTCAGGCTAAAAACTTCAAACTTTGATTGTTACCCTTAAGTTACCCTGGAAGGGTTGCCAGGTTGGCTTTTTTCAGGCTAAAAACTTCAAACTTTGATTGTTACCCTTAAGTTACTCTGGAAGGGTTGCCAGGTTGTCCTTTTTCAGGCTAAAAACTTCAAACTTTTATTGTTACCCTTAAAAGTTACTCTGGAAGGGTTGCCAGGTTGGCCTTTTTCAGGCTAAAAACTTCAAACTTTGATTGTTACCCTTAAGTTACCCTGGAAGGGTTGCCAGGTTGGCTTTTTTCAGGCTAAAAACTTCAAACTTTGATTGTTACCCTTAAGTTACTCTGGAAGAGTTACCAGGTTGGCCTTTTTCAGGCTAAAAACTTCAAACTTTGATTGTTACCCTTAAGTTACTCTGGAAGAGTTACCAGGTTGGCCTTTTTCAGGCTAAAAACTTCAAACTTTGATTGTTACCCTTAAGTTACCCTGGAAGGGTTGCCAGGTTGGCTTTTTTCAGGCTAAAAACTTCAAACTTTTATTGTTACCCTTAAGTTACCCTGGAAGGGTTGCCAGGTTGGCTTTTTTCAGGCTAAAAACTTCAAACTTTGATTGTTACCCTTAAGTTACTCTGGAAGAGTTACCAGGTTGGCCTTTTTCAGGCTAAAAACTTCAAACTTTGATTGTTACCCTTAAGTTACTCTGGAAGAGTTGCCGGCTTGGCCTTTTTCAGGCTAAAAACTTCAAACTTTGATTGTTACCCTTAAGTTACCCTGGAAGGGTTGCCAGGTTGGCTTTTTTCAGGCTAAAAACTTCAAACTTTTATTGTTACCCTTAAGTTACCCTGGAAGGGTTGCCAGGTTGGCTTTTTTCAGGCTAAAAACTTCAAACTTTGATTGTTACCCTTAAGTTACTCTGGAAGAGTTACCAGGTTGGCCTTTTTCAGGCTAAAAACTTCAAACTTTGATTGTTACCCTTAAAAGTTACTCTGGAAGAGTTGCCAGGTTGGCCTTTTTCAGGCTAAAAACTTCAAACTTTGATTGTTACCCTTAAGTTACCCTGGAAGGGTTGCCAGGTTGGCTTTTTTCAGGCTAAAAACTTCAAACTTTGATTGTTACCCTTAAGTTACTCTGGAAGGGTTGCCAGGTTGTCCTTTTTCAGGCTAAAAACTTCAAACTTTTATTGTTACCCTTAAAAGTTACTCTGGAAGGGTTGCCAGGTTGGCCTTTTTCAGGCTAAAAACTTCAAACTTTGATTGTTACCCTTAAGTTACCCTGGAAGGGTTGCCAGGTTGGCTTTTTTCAGGCTAAAAACTTCAAACTTTGATTGTTACCCCTAAGTTACCCTGGAAGGGTTGCCAGGTTGGCTTTTTTCAGGCTAAAAACTTCAAACTTTGATTGTTACCCTTAAGTTACTCTGGAAGAGTTACCAGGTTGGCCTTTTTCAGGCTAAAAACTTCAAACTTTGATTGTTACCCTTAAGTTACCCTGGAAGGGTTGCCAGGTTGGCTTTTTTCAGGCTAAAAATTTCAAACTTTGATTGTTACCCTTAAGTTACTCTGGAAGGGTTGCCAGGTTGGCCTTTTTCAGACTAAAAACTTCAAACTTTGATTGTTACCCTTAAGTTACTCTGGAAGAGTTACCAGGTTGGCCTTTTTCAGGCTAAAAACTTCAAACTTTGATTGTTACCCTTAAAAGTTACTCTGGAAGGGTTGCCAGGTTGGCCTTTTTCAGGCTAAAAACTTCAAACTTTGATTGTTACCCTTAAAAGTTACTCTGGAAGGGTTGCCAGGTTGGCCTTTTTCAGGCTAAAAACTTCAAACTTTGATTGTTACCCTTAAGTTACTCTGGAAGGGTTGCCAGGTTGGCCTTTTTCAGGCTAAAAACTTCAAACTTTGATTGTTACCCTTAAAAGTTACTCTGGAAGGGTTGCCAGGTTGGCCTTTTTCAGGCTAAAAACTTCAAACTTTGATTGTTACCCTTAAAAGTTACTCTGGAAGGGTTGCCAGGTTGGCCTTTTTCAGGCTAAAAACTTCAAACTTTGATTGTTACCCTTAAAAGTTACTCTGGAAGGGTTGCCAGGTTGGCCTTTTTCAGGCTAAAAACTTCAAACTTTGATTGTTACCCTTAAGTTACTCTGGAAGGGTTGCCAGGTTGGCCTTTTTCAGGCTAAAAACTTCAAACTTTGATTGTTACCCTTAAGTTACTCTGGAAGAGTTGCCAGGTTGGCCTTTTTCAGGCTAAAAACTTCAAACTTTGATTGTTACCCTTAAGTTACTCTGGAAGAGTTGCCGGCTTGGCCTTTTTCAGGCTAAAACTTCAAACTTTGATTGTTACCCTTAAAAGTTACTCTGGAAGGGTTGCCAGGTTGGCCTTTTTCAGGCTAAAAACTTCAAACTTTGATTGTTACCCTTAAGTTACTCTGGAAGGGTTGCCAGCTTGGACTTTTTCAGGCTAAAAACTTCAAAATTTGACTTTTTTTTAAAATTTGTTAGCCCTTAGCAATATCATAAATAGGTTGGCCTTAAATGCTATACTTTTGGTCTTTTTTTATCAATGGGTTGGCCTTTTAAAGCTGCAGTTGATGAGAAGTTGGCCTTTTCTCACTTAGAAAACCTGGCAACCCTGTTTGATTTGGTCTTTCTATAAGATTATATAAGGTCTTAAGAGCTTTTCTTAAAGCTTATATAGTTTATATG
>NC_090731.1:174675009-174680009 GCF_036898095.1 Palaemon carinicauda | reverse complement strand
TAATTTCTTGGCTGCTTCCCTCGATTGAAACAGTACAAAAGTTGCAATGCAATTGCGGTTTTACAACCATGATTGCAACGAAACATATTGAATACGGCTGCCATGAGCCACTTTCCTATACAATGGTGGAATGGGGCCAATATTGCCTGCTGAACTGTCTATTTTTATAGTTCATATATGAAAGGTATATTTCAACGAAGTTATTATTCTAAATATATTTAATACTAATTGTTCATTACTTCTCCTTTAGTTTATTCATTCCTTATTTTCTTTCCTAACTCTCGGGCTTATAATATACCGCTTTTCCAACTATGGCTGTAGCTTAGGTGGTGGTAGTAGTAGTAGTAGTAGTAGTAGTAGTAGTAGTAGTAGTAGTAGTAGTAGTAGTAGTAGTACTAGTAGTAATAATGATGATAATAATAAAAATGATAATAAAATCACAAAGGCTGACCTTGACCAGCTAATCAACGATCCAAAAGTCTCCATAGCGGGTCTTAAATTATGGATGGCCAATTCTTTTAGGCTACGCTCAATAATAATAATAATAATAATAATAATAATAATAATAATAATAATAATAATGTTGTTGTTGTTGTTGTTGTTACTTGCTAAGGTACAACCCTAGTTGGAAAAGTAGTATGCTATAAGCCCAACAGGGATAATAGCCCAGTGAGTAAAGGAAACAAAGAAAACTAAAATATTTTAAAAAAGTAACATTAAAAAAAATATTTACTACATAAACTATAAAAACTTTAACAAAAAAAGAAGAGAAATAAGATAGAATAGTGTGCCCGATTGTACACCCAAGCGAGAGAACTCTAACCCAGGACAGTTGAAGACCATGGTACAGAGGCCATGGCACTACCCAAGACTAGAGAACAATGGTTTGATTTTGGAGTGTCCTTCTCATAGAAGAGCTGCTTACCATAGCTAAAGAGTCTCTTCTACCCTTACCATGAGGAAAGTGGCCACTGAACAATTACAGTGCAGTAGTTAACCCCTTGGGTGAAGAAGAATTGTTTGGTAATCTCAGTGGTGTCAGGTGTATGAGGACAAAGGAGAATCTGTAAAGAATAGGACATACTATTCGGTGTATGTGTAGGCAAAGGGAAAATGAACCGTAACTAGGAAGAAGGGTACAATGTAGTACTGTCTAGCCAGTTAAATGGCCCAATAACTCTCTTGCGGTAGTATCTAAACGGGTGGCTGGTGCCTTGGCCAAACTACTACCCTTCTTTGCTTTATTTCCTTTCATATAGATAACAAAAGTCCTCGATTTTAATTTTCACAGGGAAAACTGACTACTTCATACCATTCATCAACTTCAATACCTAGACCTTGATTAATTTGTTTCATTACTCAGTCTCTTCTATAATTTTTTAAAGAATTCCATTGAAGATCTTCATAACGACTTCATTTGCTGGCCTTCTTCCTCGTTTTTTAATATATTGAATTTTAAAAATTTCATTGTTAAGTTATTTAGTAATTTCTGTTTTTATTTTAGCTTTCTATCTTAAAGTTATCAATTGTTATTTAAACGTACTTAAATCGGCATCAATGACCACTGATGTTATGATGCCAGATGATTATAATTCCTTTAATTATTCATTTTCTGAGGAAACTTCATTCTTTCACTTTACGTTCACAGAATCCTTCATTCCTTTTCGCTCTCTTATTCATTACTTTATTCAAAATCATACAGAGAAAGGCAGTATTTCACTAGTTCAAACAGACTTCAATACTTATAATTCATTAAAACGCCCATCTCTCTTACCTTACTCCCTAAATGAATAATGTACTTAAAGACTTCATTTCTTAAAATGGAATAAAAACGAGAAATCTTCATTCCTTCCCGTTCTCTTATTCATTACTTTATTCAAATTCTTACAGAGAAAGGTAGCATTTCACTAGTTCAAACAGAACGCACTACCTATAATTCATTAAAACGCCCATCTCTCTTATACTACTCCCTAAATGAATAATGTACTTAAAGACTTAATTTCTAAAAATGGAATAAAAACGAGACCTTCATTCCTTTTAGTTCTCTTATTCATTACTTTATTCAAATTCATACAGAGAAAGGCAGTATTTCACTAGTTCAAACAGAACTAAATACATATAATTCATTAAAACGCCCATCTCTCTTATACTACTCCCTAAAATTATAATATACTTAAAGACTTAATTTCTTAAAATGGAATAAAAACGAGAAATCTTCATTCCTTTCCGTTCTCTTATTCATTACTTTATTCAAATTCATACACAGAGAAAGTCATTGTTTCACTAGTTCAAACAGACCTCAATACCTATAATTCATTAAAACGCCCATCTCTCTTACCTTACTCCCTAAATGAATAATGTACATAAAGACTTAATTTCTTAGAATGGAATAAAAACGAGAGACCTTCATTCCTATTTGCTCTCTCATTCATTACTTTATTCAAATTCATACAGAGAAAGGTAGTATTTCACTAGTTCAAAAAGAACGGACTACCTATAATTCATTAAAACGCCCACCTCTCTTATACTACTCCCTAAATGAATAATGTACGTAAAGACTTAATTTCTTAGAATGGAATAAAAACGAGAGACCTTCATTCCTATTTGCTCTCTCATTCATTACTTTATTCAAATTCATACAGAGAAAGGTAGTATTTCACTAGTTCAAACAGAACGCACTACCTATAATTCATTAAAACGCCCACCTCTCTTATACTACTCCCTAAAAGAATAATGTACTTAAAGACTTAATTCCTTAGAATGGAATAAAATCGAGCCATACTGACTACTCCACCTATACCTATGCCATTCATCTACAGGGGGTGTTGTCTCCTGTACAGTCTGTAGCATCCTGTAGATTGGGCACGGGGGCACAGAGATAAGGGCATGTGATGTAAAACGAGACAGAAATCTCAAAAAGGCGTTGTTTAAACGGCAGGTTATCATTATCCTGAAGGTTAGTTGGTCCTTACATGGGGACGCGACAGATGGGGTGAAATGATGAGTAGAGGGATCTTAGACAACCAAGACAAACTCTTATTATTATTGGTGGTGGTGGTAGTAGTAGTAGTAGTAGTAGTAGTAGTAGTAGTAGTAGTAGTAGTAGTAGTAGTAGTAGTATTACCATCATCATCTTCATCTATTATTTATCATTTAATATTAATTGTTTATTATTGATTATTTATCATTTATTAATTGTTATTTATTTATTATTATTATTATTATTATTATTATTATTATTATTATTATTATTATTTTTATTATCATTATTATTATTATTATTATATTAATTATTATTATTATTATTGTTGTTGTTGTTGTTGTTGTTGTTGTTGTTGTCATTATTATTATTGTTATTATTATTATCAAAGCTACAACCTAATGTGGAAAAGCATTACGCTATAAGCCCAAAGGCTCCAACGGAAAAAAATAGCCCAGTGAGGAAAGAAAACAAGGAAATAAACAATCTGGGAATGCAGTAACAAGCGACAAGACAGTGTGTGACGTAAGACTTCCCAAAGCCATTGACTAAAGAGCCTGCGTGTACCTTTATGGACATGAAGAGACTGGCTATACGCAGGAGTCAACTTTGGGCAGTAACTACGAAGTGCCCAAAGAGAAAATATTTATGCAAAAGAACTGACTAGTTTATATAGGGAAATTTATCTGCGCTAGTATATGTTTGATTCCCTCTCTGAGTGGTAAAAGGGTTTGTGTATAGCTATACTCAGCAAACTTGTACTAGTCCGGGCCACCCATACTATAGACATTTTTTTTTAGCGAGGCAGATTTGCACCGACTCGCAGCGGTGCCCTTTTAGCTCAGAAAAGTTTCCTGCTATCTAATTGGTTATAATTATCTTGTCCAACCAATCAGCGATCAGGAAATTTTTCCGAGATAAAAGGGCACCCCTGCGAGTCGGTGCAAATCTGCCTCGCTAAAAAAAATTGACTATAGGTTGGTTTGATGTGAGCGTTCAGACAAAAGTCTATCCCCATCACCAATCCGCATTGGCCAGCAGGGTAATAAAAACTGGCCAAACCCCAGACATAAATACAAGAAATGTCTGAGGCCTTCGTCCAGTAGTGGATTAGCAATGGCTGATGATGATGATATGTTAAATAAATTTCTCAACAAATATCTTTATTGTTTTCTAAGGATAATGATAACAATATTCATATTTCATCCGGATTATGTTCATATTGATAAGAGATTATTCGAGCACCATATGTGGATGAGACCAAGAATAGGGGTAGATGGAGATGGTTTGGGCATGCTCTTCGCACTCCCCAAGAGAGATTAGTTCAGCAAAAGTTCAGCTGGGGTTCACAAGCCACTAGAAGAGTTGGAAGACCCAGGTCTACATGGCTGAGAACTATGAAGCGCTAAGTAGGAGATGATGAATGGAGAAGTATTGAATTAAAAGCTCAGGATAGAGACAACTGGCGAAATCTAACCGAGGCCCTTTGCGTTAATAGGTGTAGGAGAAGATGGTGATGATGATGATGATGTTTCTGCTTCTACCGATATTTATAATGAGGATGACACAATAACAACTGAAAAAACACTACTACTACTACTACTACTACTAATAATAATAATAATAATTTATAATAATAATAATAATAAGAAGAAGAAGAAGAAGAAGAAGACAGTGCTATTAATAATAATAATAATAATAATAATAATAATAATAATAATAATAGTGATGATACTAAGTAGAAGAAGGAGAAAAAAGTAGAAGAGGAAGAAAAAAAAGAGGAAGAAAAATGACACGACAAAGAAGAAGAAGAAGAAAAATGTACAGTGTGGAAGAAGAAGAAGAAGAAGAAGAAGAATGTACAGTGTGGAAGAAGAAGAAGAAAAATGGACAGTGTAGAAGAAAACACATTGTGAAGGGTATATACCTATTTATCGTATCCTTTCGGGTCAAGGATGCTGCTCCACGATCAATATTCATAAGACGGCACAGACAGTGGAGTCTTCCAAGAGACAAAAGA
>NC_090731.1:174667509-174670009 GCF_036898095.1 Palaemon carinicauda | reverse complement strand
TAAATCCCTAGCGATGTAAAAAAAAAAAAAAAAAAAAAAAAAATTCAAAAGTGCCGACCAGATCTGATAGACTACCGTTCTTGGAAAACGATCAGTCACGACCGCTGTATCCGCAAGCTCTTTAAAAACAGTTCTTCGGTGTTTTCGATATGAACGAATGCATTCATGATTATTCTGATTTTCATCTCTGTATCTTTTTCGCAAAAGAGTTCTTATATAACAGAAATCCTCCGAAAAAAAAAGTTTGTTTACGCTTTCCTTAGCCTTTGGGTTGTTGTGGCCTGATTAGTAACGTCTCTGCCTGGTGTTTGCTAGTCGGGGGTTCGAGTCCCGCTCTGATTCGTTAGTGCCATTAGTGTCTGCAACCTTACCATCCTTGTGAGCTAAGGTTGGGGGGGTTTGGGGGATCCTATAGGTCTATCTGCTGAGATATCAGCAGCCACTGCCTAGCCCTTCCTGGTCCTAGCTTGGGTGGAGAGGAGGCTTGGCGCTGATCATATAATATATGGTCAGTCTCTAGGGCATTGTCCTGATTGCTAGGGGCAATGTCACTGTTCCTTGCCTCTGCCATTCATGAGCGACCTTTAAACCTTTAACGTAGCTGACATTAAACTAACACAAACAAGTATGAGAGTTGTTTATCTTTTCATAAATGAAATAATAGTAATTGATGAATTTTGGCTACTGAAGCCATATCATGGTATGGCAATGAAACAATATCCAATAGATTAAGTAGATTTGAGAACAAAGCCCTCAGAAGGGCATTGGGAGTTAAATGGCAGGACAGGATTAGAAATGAAACTATGAGAGACTCGAGTGCCATATGTTGATGAGATCATGATGAGGGGTAGATGATGATGGTTTGGGCATTCTCTTCACACTCCCCAAGAGAGATTAGTTCACCAAACGTTCAGTTGGGCTCCACAAGGCACAAGTTTGAACACCAAGACCTACATGGGTGAGGATTATGAATTGTGAAGTAGGAGATGATGAATGGAGAAGTATTGATTTAAAAGCTCAAGATAGAGACGACTTGCGAAATCTAACCGAGGCCCTTTGCGTAGTAGGAGATAATAATATTTTCCAGTTATCATTTTACATTGCTAATATTAAAAATAATAAATCTTTCGAAAATCGATATACAAATTTACAGTAATACTTTCCTATTATCATTCTATATTGATAATACTTGATTTAGATGCAAGTAGAACGCCAATATTGTTCTATACTTTCTCCCCAAGAAAGTCTATGGAACAAATGACAATACTGTATATATATATATATATATATATATATATATATATATATATATATATATATATATATATAAATGTATATATATATATTTGTATATATATATATATATATATATATATATATACATATGTATATATATACATACATATATGTATATATATATATATAAATATACTTATATACATATGAATATATATGTATACATATATATACAGTATATATATATATATATATATATATATATATATATAAATAGATAGATAGATAGATATATCTATATATATATGAATATATATGCATACATATATACATATACAGTATATATATATATATATATATATATATATATATATATATATATATATATACGTATATATATAAATATATTTATATACATATGGATATATATGTATATATATACATATATTATATATACAGTATATATATATATATATATATATATATATATATATATATATATATATATATATATATATCATATGCGTATGCAAAACTAGTACGGTAATTATTACTATTAAAACGAACACCGGTAACCCATGTAATTCACTGCGCATGACACATGCAATAATTCAACGCGCATAACTAAATATCCTCTGCTTGAAAAGGCAACATTTCTGCTTTCAGGAAAAAAAAGCAGAAAAAAAGAGTAATTGCTAAAACCGCTCTTGAAACAACAGTTCCTCGAAGGCACTTTACTGCATTTCAGCATCTGACTGACTCTCCTCCTCCCAGCTGTTCTGCGAGATAACAGACGACAGATGTAACGGTGTCTGTGCGCAGGCAAAAAAATCGTCATGCGAACGGTATTTGCAGTACAACCCTTTCTATGAGTTGTACATATACTTGCATACACATCACTGGCTAATAAATTATCGTCGTTTGATTTATATTATGCATCATAACACCTCGCATTAAAAAAAACTTTTATGGCAAAAAAAAAAAAATATATGATGTACTTTTCATAAAAGAAAAAAACTATAATTGTTCATTGTTGATTTTGCATGACAATATATACAGTATTAATTTCAAGCAAATATTCAGATTAACATAACAACGGGCCCCCCTTCACATTGTTTATTATTCATTTTTCATGACAACATATACGTTGTTATTTATTCTAAAGCAAATCTTTATGATTCCAATACCATAACAACGTTTATTATTCATTTTTAAATGAAAGAATATGCGCTATTAATCTAAATCAAATCTTTATGATTCGAAT
>NC_090731.1:174657509-174662509 GCF_036898095.1 Palaemon carinicauda | reverse complement strand
CTGGAAACATTTTAATGATACAGTATAGGTCATATTATTATTATTATTATTATTATTATTATTATTATTATTAAATGCTATACTACAACCCTAGTTGGAAAAGCAGGATGCCATAAGCCCAGGGGCCCTAACAGGGAAAATAGCCCTGTGAGGAAAGGAAACAAGGAAAAATAAAATATTTTAAGAATAGTAACAACATTAAAATAAATATTTCCAATATAAACAATAAAAACTTTAACAAAACAAGAAACTAGATAGAAGTGTGCCCGAGTGTACCCTCAAGGAAGAGAACTCTAACTCAAGACAGTGGAAGACCATGGTACAGAGGCTATGGCACTACCCAAGACTAGAGAACAATGGTTTGATTTTGGAGTGTCCTTCTAGAAGAGCTGCTTACCATAGCTAAAGAGTATCTTCTACCTTACCAAGAGGAAAGTGGCCACTGAACAATTACAGTGCAGTAGTTAACCCATTGAGTATAATAAGAAGAATTGTTCGGTAATCTCAGTGTTGTCAGGTGTATGAGGACAGAGGAGAATCTGTAAAGAATATGCTAGACTATTCGGTGTATGTGTAAGCAAAGGGAAAGAACCGTAACCAGAGAGAAGGATCCAATGTAGTACTGTCTGGCCAGTCAAAGGACCCCATAACTCTCTAGCGGTAGTATCTCAACGGGTGGCTGACTATATTTATTTAGAATAAAGAATATTCTCACACCATAATCTAATGTAAACTTATTAGGAGCAAAATGTTAATTTATGTCAATTTTCACACATGTGAGAAAATAGTATTTCAGGCTGGTCGATTTGGTTCACTCAAATAAGACACGAACTCATACACGCACATATATTGGAAACGTCCATGCCTAGCAATCTGCTTAACTGGGGTTCGAGTCACGCTCAAACTCGTTAATTTCTTGTAGTGACTGCAACCTCACCATCCTTGTCAGCTCTGGATGGAGGGTTGTGGAGCCTGTAGGTCTACATGCTGAGTCATCAGCAGCCATTGTCTGACCCTCCCTGGTCCTAGCTTGGGTGGAGAGGGGGCTTGGGCGCTGGTGATATGTACAGTCAGTCTCTAGGGAACTGTCCTGCCAGAGCATTTTTCACTGTCCCTTACCTCTGCTACTCATGAGCGGCCTTTAAACCTTTAAAGGATGTGTAACACCATACACCCCAAACCTTCTCGCTCACTCAGAAAGTCTTTTATTGCCTGGTCCTCCCTGGTCCTAGCTTAGGGTGGAGAGGGGGCTTGGGAGCTGTATGGTCAGTCTCTAGGGCAATGTCCTGCAAGAGCATTTTCCATATCCCTTGTCTCTGCCACTAATGAGGGGTTTTTAAACCTTTAATGTGTGTAAAACCATACCCTCCAAACAATCACGCTCTCTCAGAAAGTCTTTTATAGTCTGGGCCTCCCTGGTCTTAACTTGGGTGAAGATGCGGGGCTTGATTCCTGACCATATTTTATATGGCCAGTCTTTAGGACACTGTCCTGCAAGAGCATTTTCACGGACCCTTGCCTCTGCCACTCATAAACGGCCTTTAAAACCTTTACAACTTTAATGTGTGTGTGACCATACATCCCAATCTCAGAAAGATTCTCGGCATGAAGCCGTTTATCATGACCTCAACAAATGCTGTCACCCATTTTCTGGTGGGTAGACTGGTGGGCGGTTTGTCAGGAGTGATACAGAACCTACCAAACGCGAACTAACTAAATACCCAGAATCTCTGATTGCCCTTTCAAAGATTTCATGCTAGAATCGCTATCTCATGTACTCAATTGCAATGCCTAGCTGACGTTCTGATGAGCATCTATTCTGATGATACTGAAGCTGAAATCAAACACATTTCCCTTTACCTTTTATATGCTTTTTTAGCCCAAATATCACTAGTTTAAACATACTTTTTATCAGGTTCTTAAACATGTAGCGGAATATAAAATATTCTTAAGGTCACTTGGCAGTTTTTCTTTCCTTCAAGATTACTTGGTGAATCAAGGAACATGAAAGTCATTAAAGAAAAACTGTTGATCTTGTAGAATCTCTGTAGGAACATGTTTTTAATCATTCCCAGAACGTGTACCTTTTCACTAACTTTTGGGCTTGCGCTAATTAAATCTAAATTCTAGAGTCAACAAATGAAGCCGTTTGAATATGAAAAAATGTATGATTTTGAGGCAGTTAAAAATACGACACTAAAGCAAATTCTGTAACTTTGAAAAGCTTTTTTCTTAAGAGTTGTACGGCGAAGTTTTCATACTGATATGTATGTACATACAAACATATTATACAGTATATATATATATATATATATATATATATATATATATATATATACATATATATATACATACATACATATATATATACATACATACATACATATATATATACATACATACATACATACATATATATATATATATATATATGTATATGTATATATATGTATATATATAAATATATATATATATATATATATATATACATATACATATATATATATATATATATATATATATATATATATATATATATATATATATATATCCTGTCGACACATAAAAACAAATCTTCACCATAATACAAGAAAACCAAAAATATAAAACCTAGCGATGAATCGTGCGAAATGATCATAAAAATTCATGCGTGTATCACACTTGCAAAACCAAGAAAAAAATCATCAAAATAAAAATAAGAAAACTTCCACCAGATCTTAACCTTTTGACCCATCACGCAAACACACCAAAAAAAAAGGGGCGCTATAAAATCCTTTCGCAAATTCTCTATAATGAATGTATTTTATGTATTTTATTAATCTCCCTCTGTCAAGTTTTCTGTAGTAAATATATTTTATGTATTTTATTAATAACTTTCCGGCTAATTTTTCATAATCAATGTATTTTATGCATTTTATCTATCATTTTCTAGCAAATATTCTATGATATATTTTATGTATTTTATTAATCTCTTTGTGTCAAGTTTTCTATAATAAATGTATTTTATGTATTATATTAATAGTTTTCCGGCTAATTTTTCATAATTAATGTATTTTATGCGTTTTATCTATCACTTTCTAGCAAATATTCTATGATGGATTTTATGTATTTTATTAATCTATCTGTCAAGTTTTCTATAGTAAATATATCTTATGTATTTTATTAATAACTTTCCGGCTAATTTTTCATAATCAATGTATTTTATGTATTTTATCTATCACTTTCTAGCAAATATTCTATGATGTATTTTATGTATTTTCTTAATCTATTTCTGTCAAATTTTCTTTGATAAATATATTTCATGTATTTTATTAATAACTTTCCGGTTGATTTTTCATAAACAATGTATTTTATGTATTTTATCTATCACTTTCTAGTAAATATTCTATGATGTATTTTATGTATTTTCTTAATCTATTTCTGGCCAATTTTCTATAATAAATGTATTTTATGTATTATATCAATAGCTTTCCGGCTAATTTTTCATAATCAATATATTTGATGTATTTTATCTATCACTTTCTAGAAAATATTCTATGATGTATTTTATGTAATTTTATAATCTCTTTCTGTCAAATTTTCTATAATAAATGTATTTTATGTAATCTACAATCTCTTTCTAACTTGATGAAGCTTCCTTCTGCAATTACAATATTGCTTCGTGCAAAGTAAAATAAGGGTATTTCATTTAAAAGATTCTGAAAAGTAAATAATGAAATCGGAGGAATATGAGTACCACTGTGTATATAATATATATACTTATGCAAAGGTACAGCATACACAAAGAGTAAAAATAAGAATTCTTTCTAAAATAACTAATAAAAACATTGATTAGTAAAAGAAAGAATGAACATGCTAATCTTACTCAAAGCATTAATACCATTATTGCGTAAAGGATTCAACTCCTCTATCTTTATCATCATCATCCTCATTATTATTATTATTATTATTATTATTATTATTATTATTAGCTAAGCTACAACCCTAGTTGGAAAAGCAATATGCTATAAGCCCAAGGGATCCAACATAAAAAAATAGCCCAGTGAGGAAAGGAAATAAGGAAATAAATAAGCCCAAGGGATCCAACATGAAAAAAATAGCCCAGTGAGGAAAGGAAATAAGGAAATAAATAATAGATATGAGAAGTAATGAACAATTAAAATAAGATTAAAAAACATTAAAAACATTAAAACAGATATTTCACATATAAACTGTAAAGAGACTTTTAGTTCCCAAAATATTTTTAAGGTACAAACATTACGTAGTGCCTTATGAAAAAAATATATATATTTTAAATTAAGGGATGCTATCATGTCAAGATCTTACATCTTTTAAAAATGCATTTTGATCAAAGGAAAACTTTCATTCTGCCTGTCACAATTCGCAATGTATAATTATTTTCATCACTACCACTAAAACAGCTGCCACAAAGATTTTCCTTCATAGAATTTAATTCTTAATGGAACCCGCCCAAACACACGTATATAATCAAAGTCGTGTCTTAATGATTTCTCAGCTAACATATCAGTTATATCTGAATATATGAAAGAGAAGAACACAAACACACGCAAACAGAACTTTTTCCCTAATTTTTGCCTATAACATATACAGTAAGTTGTATTTGAAGATAAGAGATAAAAGAATACACACTCACACACACAAACAGAAATTTTTCCCTAATTTTTGCCTAACATATACAGTAAGTTGTATTTGAAGACAAGAAATAAAAGAACACACACTCACAAACACAAACACACATACACATAAATCTTTGACTATAACAAATACAGTAAGTTATATCTGAATATATGAAAGAGAAGAACACAAACACACACAAACAGAACTTTTTCCCTAATTTTTGCCTATAACATATACAGTAAGTTGTATTTGAAGACAAGAAACAAAAGAACACACACACAAAAACACACAAACAGAAAATTCTTCCCTAATTTTTGCCTATAACATATACAGTAAGTTTATTTGAAGACAGGAAATAAAAG
>NC_090731.1:174653397-174657009 GCF_036898095.1 Palaemon carinicauda | reverse complement strand
AAAATAATAATAATAATAATAATAATAATCCTACTTTTCCAACTAGGGTTGTAGTTTAGCAAGTAAAAATAATAATAATAATATAATAATAATAAAGGAGAGTCATTTCTAGAAAGAAAATCAGGGTATATGATGATATCATTTACTATGATGACGACATACAGTTACTAAAAAAGTGATAACAATAAAAAAAAAACAAAGTAATAATAATAAAAAATATATCAATGGTAATGATGATAACTCACGAACACCATAACCTTTATATTTATATTACGTAAAATAATAAAAGTAATAAATTTTCTATTTTACTGAACAGAATAATGTACTTGTAATGGACCATGCATGAGTTCATAAATAAATGCAATCATCTGTTGACCTCCACAGGATATTTAATTACCATATCTTAGACAAGCCTTACATTGTGGGTAAATACGAAACTTAATAGAAGCAATGCTGAACAAAACTGCAAGTCTAGCCTTTACACATACATACATACATACATAAACACACACAACATACATACACACACATGTATATATAAATAATTAATATATATACAATATATTATATAATATATATATATATATATATATCTATATATATATCTATATATATATATATACATATATATATATATATCATTTATCATAAAAATCATCCCATTCCAATTTCAAGGAATTAATACTCCATCGAGTTTATTGCATTCAAGGCAAAAACATTATCCATTATCAATATCAATGGTAGTTTTACGAATTATCAACAAACATATGCAGTCAAAAATACAGAAAACATTGTTCAGGATTAATGCATTTTTACTGTAAATAAAATACCAATAAACATTGACATCAATGTATAATAAACAAATAACCCTGACATCAATGTTCAAAGTCCACCCACCAGCCTCATGCAATTCCCAATGCCATTAGATTTTCATGGGCTAAGCCACGTCAATAAGGATACGCTAAATTCACCATGGACGTCTCAATGTGTGGGGAGCTTGCAAACAGGATGCCAATCATAAATGCTAGTAGTCACTCACAAATAGTTATTAAAAAAAGAAAAAAAAAGTTATAACAAGTGCAGAAACTGAATCAAATTATTATATTATTATTATTATTATTATTATTATTATCATTACTTGCTGGGCTGTGGCACCCTATCAGTACCAGTCCCTTGTCAGGCTGGGAGGAACGTAGGGAGGAAAGGTCCCTTTTTTTAATTTGTTTGATGTCGGCTAAACCACCCTCCCCCCCACCATGGGGGAGGTGGCTTGGTATATGTATGTATTACTTGCTTATCTACAATCCTAGTTGGAAAAACAGGATGCTATAAGCCCGGGGGCTCCAACATGGAAAATAGCCCAGTGAGGAAAGGAAATAATTAAAGTATAAAATATTCTAAGAACAGTAACAACATTGAAATAAATATCTCCTATATAAACTGAAATTACCATATAAATTCAACCTATTTTAAGCTGCATTAACTACATTTCTTCCAAAGCGAGGATAAAGACACTTAACCGACTTAACCTCCGTCTGCAGTCATGGCTTTCGAAGCTGTGACGTCAATGAGCCCCGTGACAGACAGAAACACTCGAGTACACACACACACACACACACACACACAACAGCTTCCTCAAAGCAACGACAATTGAGGATATTTTCATCAAATCACCTTCCCTTGAACCTACGTAACAAGACCTCTCATTTGGACTTGATCTCTCTCTCTCTCTCTCTCTCTCTCTCTCTCTCTCTCTCTCTCTCTTCAGTGAGAGCTGTAGATCTTTTTTTCTCTCGCCCGTTCTGTAATCATGTTGATATTGAGGTCTCTCTCTCTCCTCTCTCTCTCTCTCTCTCTCTCTCTCTCTCTCTCTCGTTCCATTTTATTCTTTTATTCAGTGAGAGCAGATCTCTCTCTCTCTCTCTCTCTCTCTCTCTCTCTCTCTCTTCAGTGAGAGCTGTAGATCTTTTTCTCTTCGCCCGTTCTGTAATCATGTTGATATTGAAGTCTCTCTCTCTCTCTCTCTCTCTCTCTCTCTCTCTCTCTCTCTCTCGTTCGGTTTTTATTCAGTGAGAGCAGATCTCTCTCTCTCTCTCTCTCTCTCTCTCTCTCTCTCTCTCTCTTGTTCCGTTTTATTCAGTGAGAGCAGATCTCTCTCTCTCTCCTCTCTCTCTCTCTCTCTCTCTCTCTCTCATTCCGTTTTATTCAGTGAGAGCTGTAGATCTTTTTCTGTAATCACGTTAATGTTGAGCTATCTCTCTCTCTCTCTCTCTCTCTCTCTCTCTCTCTCATAGCAACGTTCCACTTTTCAACGCCTTGATTATGAGGTTACATTCCTTCCTCGTTTGACCACCATTGCCTAATTGATTTTGATGGGCTGTTCGATCAATGTTAACAACGATGTTACATGAAATGTTTTTTTCAGACATGAACAGCATATGCATGAATAAGCACTGAAATTGCATTAATTTCTTTAATCATTAAGGGGATTAATCTATTAATGTGTGGTAGCAATAAATTTCATCTTTTTTAAATCATTAAGGGTATTAAACTATTAATGTAAGGTAGCTATAAATTTTATCTTTTTTTTTTTTTAATCATTAAGGGTGTTAAACTATCAATGTATAGTAGCTATAAATTTTATCTTTATCAAATCATTAAGGGCATTAAACTATTAATGTATGGTAGCTATAAATTTTATCTTTATTAAATCATTAAGGGCATTAAACTATTAACGTATGGTAGCTATAAATTTGATCTTTTTTAAATCATTAACGGTAATAATGTAAGGTAGCTATAAATTATATCTTTTTTAAATCATTAAGGGTAATAATGTAAGGTAGCTATAAATTTTATCTTTTTTAAATTATTAAGAGTATTAATGTATGGTAGCTATAAATTATATCTTTTTTAAATCATAAAGGGTATTAATGAATAGAAGCTATAAATTTCACCTTCTTTTAAATTATTAAGGGTATTAATGAATAGTAGCTATAAATTCTATCTTTTTTAAGTCATTAACGGTATTAATGCATGGTAGTTACAAATTCTATGAGCCAGAAATTCAATAGCAACCATAAATATTCTACTTGTTTACAATTTTGTTTATTCACATACTTCGTATTGCAAAGAGGACAACAAGTGGAATCAGTCGTAATTTCAGCAAGTTATTAAATTGATTAATCTCTCAATTAGGATGATATGGATCACTGGAAATAAAAATTGAGGGTGCTAATAGATGAAAACCAATCAATACCCTTACGTGTCTGTCTTCCCATGAAGGACATTTCATTTTGTTTTAACTTGATTACCACATTTATCTTCACTTCTAGGTTTTGGATATGGTCCAGGCAACGATTTTATTATTATTATTATTATTATTATTATTATTATTATTATTATTATTATTAATAGTAGTAGTAGTAGTAGTAGTAGTAGTACTTGCTAAGCTACAGCCCTAGTTGGAAAAGCAGGATGCTATAAGCCCAGGGGCTCCAACAGGGAAATAAAAGCATTTACAACTTCATCTTCACCATTGTGTACATTACAAATCATCATTTTAGGTTTTAGTTTTCCAATTTTTCTCGTCTCAGTGTCAGCAACCACGGCAAT
>NC_090731.1:174630897-174650897 GCF_036898095.1 Palaemon carinicauda | reverse complement strand
GGCTCAGTTGATCACCCTTAACTTATAACTTATTAGAACAAACGTATATTTCCAAGGCTCAGTTGATCACCCTTAACTTATAACTTATTAGAACAAACGTATATTTCCAAGGCTCAGTAGATCACCCTTAACTTATAACTTATTAGAACAAACGTATATTTCCAAGGCTCAGTAGATCACCCTTAACTTATAACTTATTAGAACAAACGTATATTTCCAAGGCTCAGTTGATCACCCTTAACTTATAACTTATTAGAACAAACGTATATTGCCAAGGCTCAGTAGATCACCCTTAACTTATAACTTATTAGAACAAACGTATATTTCCAAGGCTCAGTAGATCACCCTTAACTTATAACTTATTAGAACAAACGTATATTTCCAAGGCTCAGTTGATCACCCTTAACTTATAACTTATTAGAACAAACGTATATTGCCAAGGCTCAGTAGATCACCCTTAACTTATAACTTATTAGAACAAACGTATATTTCCAAGGCTCAGTTGATCACCCTTAACTTATAACTTATAACATTGTTGGTCTTTTGCAATTATAAATATAATTTCAGGTATGCTGAAACATAGAAATAATTTTAAAAAATCGGGTAGTTGAATCAAAACTTCAAAAGTTCAAAGTTGGAGCAACTGTTTTTATGTTGACCAGGCTGACATGAGTCTTTTTTATAGTTTATATATGACATATCTGTTTTTGACGTTGTTAATAGTTTATATATGACATCTATTTTGACGTTGTTACTGTTTTTAGAATGATTTATTGTTAATTTATTCTCATCATTTATTTCCTTATTTCCTTTCCTCACTGGGCTATTTTTCCCTATTGGAGCCCTTGGGCTTATAGCATCATGCTTTTCCAACTAGGGTTATAGTTTGGCTAATAATAATAATAATAATAATAATAATAATAATAATATACTTAAATACAAAAATACACCTCATATAATCAGTTTGGAAATTCATCTCTTACTAATTTAGACGCCTAGAGAATCAGACACCCCCCCCCCAAAAAAAAAAAAAAAAGCAGTAAATTCTATCGTGTCTTTCCGAAATCCCATTAACGAAACTCATCTCGTCGGAGATTAACGTCAGATTCCATTTTGTCGTCCATTAATCAACTTTCCAGAAAAAAAGATGCAATTTGCGATTAGCATCGTAGAAACTCGACAACGGGTTTAGCCAAGAGGTGTTTTCCAAGCTGGGTTTTATTTTCCAAAATGAACATTTTATCAAATAAACAAAATCATAAAAATAATGCAATTACCGCTTAATTACCTCCGCCGAAGAGGTAATTTATTTGTCTGTGTCTGTCTGTAGACATGATTACGTCAAAACTATAGTCCATTTCTTTTAGCGAGTCATATTTGCACCGACTCGCAGCGGTGCCCTTTTAGCTCGGAAAATTTTCCTGATCGCTGATTGGTTGGATAAGATAATTCTAACCAATCAGCGACCAGGAAACTTTTCCGAGCTAAAAGGGCACCGTTGCAGGTCTGTGCAAATATGACTCGCTAAAAGAAATGGACTATAGACGGATTTTGACAAAATTTCCACCTCAGATAGATCTTAGGTCATGGACGACCCCATTAAATTTTCAAGATGATTCAGATTCGGATTTGCATTTTTCCTCATTCTAAATTTGTCAAAACAAATTGGCGGATTCTGACAAAATCTAGATCACGACGGTTTCAAAATTTTATGTGGTATTCTTGATAGAATATTTACTTTAGAGAAACTCATTCGGTTAGCTTCTTTTTCAATAACAATAAAAAAAAAAAGTAGCTTACTGAGAATGTCTAAGGGTTTTCGGTAATCAATCTGTTCTGAAGAAGTGTTTTCTATCTTTCACCAGGCCTTATTTTGAGTATTGTTCTCCTGTTTGGTCTTCAGCTACTGAATCCCATCTTAAGTTGTTGGACAAGAACTTGTCTATTAAACTTCTTATTCCTGATCTAGATGTTAACCTCAGGCACCGTCGTTCAATTAGTTCGTTATGCATGTTGCATACGATATTTCTTAACTCCGACAATCCTTTCCATTCATATCTATACCCTAACATTACCATCCCCCTCTTAATACTAGATTTTTCATATCTCTGACCATCCTTTACATTCAGATCTCCCTGGACAATTCTATCCTGTTCGTAATACTAGGCAGGCAGTTAATTCTAATAGTCAGGCCTTCTCCATCAAGAGGCTCAATACTACACAGTATTCTAGAAGTTTTATTCCAGCTGTTACCAAGTTGTGGAATGATCTTCCTAATCGGGTAGTTGAATCAGTAGAACTTCAAAAGTTCAAAGATGGAGCAAATGTTTTCAAGTTGACCAGGCTGACATGAGTCTTTTTATAGTTTATATATGACATATCAGTTTTTGGCGTTGTTAATAGTTTATGTAAAATATCTGTTTTGACGTTGTCACTGTTTTTAGAATGATTTATTGTTAATTTATTCTCATCATTTATTTACTTCCTTATTTCCTTTCCTCACTGGGCTATTTTTCCCTATTGGAGCCCTTGGGCTTATAGCATCTAGCTTTTCCAACTAGTGTTGTAGCTTGGCTAATAATAATAATAATAATAATAATAATAATAATAATAATAATAATAATAATTATCCAGTTGATTCTAATAGTCAGACCCTTTTCATCATAAGGTTCAATACTACACAGTATTCTAGAAGTGTTATTCCAGCTATAACCAAGTTGTGGAATTATCTCCTTAATGACGTATTTAATTGAAACTTCAAAAGTTCAAACTTGCAATGAATGTTTTTATGCTGAACAGGCTGGCATAAGTCTTTATTGGAATGTTGTTACTATTCTTAAAACATTTTATATTAATTGTTCGTTACTTCTATCGTAGTTTATTTATCACTGCATTTCCTTTCCTCACTAAGCTATTTTTCCTTGTTGTAGCCCTTGCTTTTCTAACTATGGTTGTAGCTTACGTAATAATAATAATAATAATAATAATAATAATAATAATAATAATAATAATAATAATAGGAACAACAACAAAAATAATAATAATAATAATAATAATAATAATAATAATAATAATAATACATCCAAGCCATTGCCAGTTATCGCAAGTCTAATATTGATGTCTAATATATATATATATATATATATATATATATATATATATATATATATATATATATATATATATATATATATATATATATATCTATAATATATATATACATATAATTCTCTCTCTCTCTCTCTCTCTCTCTCTCTCTCTCTCTCTCTCTCTCTCTCTCTCTCTCTCTCTATATATATATATATAGATTTATATAAATATATACATATACATATACATATATATATATATATATATATATATGTATATATATATATATATACATACACACATATATTTATATTTATATAATATATATATATATAAACCTATATATATATATATATATATATATATATACATATATATATATAGGTTTATATATATATATATATATATATTATATAAATATAAATATATATGTATGTATATATATATAAATATATATGTATGTATAAATATATATATATATATATTTATATATATATATATATATATATATATATATATATATATATATATATATATATATATATATATATAGTCAACTGTTACCTTCACTTCGAATTGGAAAAAGCTCTAAACCTTCCCCAGCCAGAAATTTTCATCATAATATTATTCTCCTCTTTGGTCTGTGATCCGGAGGTAAAATGGATTCGATATTAAAAGGTATTTGTGGCTAGATATTTCATTAGATGAAAACCCCGAGTGTTCGTGAAATTATTATTATTATTATTATTATTATTACTATTATCATTATTATTATTATTATTATTATTTATTATTATTATAATTATTGTTATTATTATTATTATTATTATCATTATTATTATTATTATCACTAGCTAAGGTACATATTAAATACATACATACATATATATATATATATATATATATATATATATATATATATTCATATATATATTAGTAAATATATATATATATATATATATATATATATATATATATATGTATATATATGTATATATATAATTATATATATATACTGTATATATATATCTATACATATATATATATATATATATATATATATATATATATATATATATACATATATATATATATATTAACTACAACCATTCGAAATAATAATACTAAAAATAAATAATAAAGCCAAAATTAACTTCCTCATTCACATCAATGAAAGTATTTTAGTAAGAGACCTCTAAAAGTGAACGGATTCACAAACGCATGAAACCAACGAATTCCAATAGTAACACTTGGATAAATTCTTCAAAAATTACTCAAAAATTGTTCAAGAATTCCTTTCCCAGATTGAATGCATAACTGCAATGGTTGAGTAAATGGGCCGTTGTGGCCAATGTGGTAACGTCCCTGACTAGTGAACGCCAAACTGGAGTTCGAGTCCTGCTCAAACTCCTTAGTTCCTTTGGTCGCTGCGACCCCAGCATCCTTATAAGGATTGGGGGTTTGGTGGACCTTATAGGTCTATCTCTTGAGTCATCAGCAGCCATTGCCTGACCCTCCTTGGTCCTAGCTTCAGTGGAGAGGGGGCTCGGGAGCTGATCATATGTATATATGGTCAGTCTCTAGGGCATTGTCCAGCTCGATAGGGCAATGTCACTGTCCCTTGCCTATGCAATTCATGAGCGACCTTGATGCAGATCATAAAGATTCCTTGCGTCCTTCAAATGTATATTACTTCATCAATATGTTTGTATTACTTTTCCACTTTTGCATGAATAAATCTATATTTTCTATACAGAATTGTATACTAAAATATAATTCCGATACAGCTTACTTAAATTTTTAACCAAATCAACAAACGTAACATAAATATAGATATATTGATGAGCTTCGATAAAAAGAAAATGAAAATTAATCTAAGATTTAGTTGAAAAATGCAGTGTTATTCAATATATCTATTTGCTAATTGAACGACTTTAGGATATATAATAAACGCAAACAAATTAAGTAACTCTGTCGTAAGTGAAAATTTATTTGAAGTATACTATAAATTTCAGCTGTGTTACAAAATACTCACAATGAAAATGAAAGTACACACACACACACACACACACACACACACATATATATATATATATATATATATATATATATATATATATATATATATATATATATATATATATATATATATACACACACATATATATATATATATATATATATATATATATGCAGTATATAAATTTTTTCAATATTAAGTCGATTTCCTGACGTATAGGCTAATGATAAAAACAGAGCGACCGTCACTGCCCCATTCATCCCTCAAATAATGAAATACTGAGCTTCAAACATCCACAAAAAGGATCATTCGCAGCTTGTTGAATCCTCTGACACACTACGCCATTCTCCTCTATCTTCTATGTATGCAATTATGCGCTTTCTGTATATTAATTCCCCTTCTTCTCCAATATGTTTTTCATGGCATCTACACTTATCCAATTTTTTTCAAAACATTCCTCTCTTTCTACTTTCTAGCATCTCTGGATTACATTTACTTCTCACGAACGTATTGTACTCCATTCTTACCATATGACCGAACCATCTCATAATACTCTAATCCATTTTTATCAATTACGTTAACCTTATCACTTCTTTAGTGTATTTCCGTATTTTCCCCTTATCTTCTTTTCCTATACCACATTTTACGAAAACAATTAAATAAGAAAAAAAGCTTTAGCAGAATATCTTTTCTACTTTACAGCATCTCTGGATTACATATACTTTTCACGAACGTATTGTACTCCATTCTTACCATATGACCGAACCATCTCAAAATACTCTAATCCATTCTTATTAATTACGTTAACCTTATTATTTCTTTAGTGTATTTTAGTATTTCTCCCCTTATCTGTTTTTCCTATACCACGTTTTACAAAATCAATTATATAAAAAAAAAAAAAAAGGTTTAGCACAATATCTTTTCTACTTTACAGCATCTCTGGATTACATTTACTTCTCACGAACGTATTGTACTCCATTCTTACCATATGACCGAACCATCTCATATAGTCTGATCCATTCTTTCAATTAAGCTAAGCTTATCACTTCTTTAATGCATTTCCGTATTTCTCCCCTTATCTTTTTTTCCTATACCACGTTTTACGAAATCAATTATATGAAAAAAAAACTTAACTTTACAGAACATACAGAACTCTATTCTTACCATATGACCGAACCATCTCGTAATACTCTGATCCATTCATTCAATTAAGCTAACCTTATCACTTTAATGTATTTCCGTATTTTTCCCATTATCTGTTTTTCCTATACCACGTTTTACGAAATCAATTATATATAAAAAAAGCTTTAGCATAATATCTTTTCTACTTTACAGCATCTCTGGATTACATATACTTTTCACGAACGTATTGTACTCCATTCTTACTATATGACCGAACCATCTCATATAGTCTGATACATTCTTTCAATTAAGCTAACCTTATCATTTCTTTAGTGTAATTCCGTATTTTCCTCTAATCTGTTTTTCCTATACCACGTTTTACGAAATCAATTATATAAAAAAAAGAAGCTTTTGCACAATATCTTTTCTACTTTACAGCATCTCTGGATTACACTTACTTCTCAAGAACGTATTGTACTCCATTCTTACCATATGACCGAACCATCTCATAATACTCTGATCCATTCTTATCAATTACGCTAAGCTTATCACTTCTTTAGTGTATTTCCGTATATTCCCCTAATCTGTTTTTCCTATACCACGTTTTACGAAATCAATCATATAAAAAAAAGGCTTCAGTACAATACCTACTATTCGTGTCTAACCTTCATGCATCGTTATGCAGCACGTATTCTGAATATCAAAACGCCGAACCAAACCGACAAAGATAACAGTTATCAAGTTATCACAAAGATAACAGCTATCAAGTTATCAAGTTTGCATGACATTTATGGTGAATTTCTCTTTCGCAACTTCTTGCGGAGGAAGGATTCACGCAATGACCTGGCCTTATACATCCGCTGATTCAGTGGATCGATCTCTGCTCAAGGTTATGTGAGATTGCTGTGACCCTTGAATGTTTAAACAAGTCCTGAGCTGATTTATGGAAGGAATTTCGTTGGGTTGTTTATTTTTATCTTCGTGACACTTGGAATGATTTAGAAATAAGCCAATGAATATATATAAACTGTATGTATATATATATATATATATATATATATATATATATATATATATATATTATACATACATAAATAATCTGTTTTCAATAAGAATAAACTACATACAACAACAAACGCAGCCGTTTCTAGTCGACTGCAGGACAAAAGCCTCAACAAGTCAATTCAAGTTTGGGGTTTGGCCAGTTTTCATCACCACACTGGCCACTACGGACTGGTGATGCTGGGAGTTTTTAGTCTGGTAGCTCAAAGCAAACCAACCTAATACGGGTGGCCTTGATTATCACAGCTTTGCTGATCATGCTCCAACGGGGAAAAAAAACCCAGTTAGGAAAGGAAATAATAAACTACATGAGAAGTTTGAAGGTTCCACCGATTCAAGTGCCCGATAAGGAAAATCACTCCACAATCTGTTTACAACTGCAATGAAACTTCTCGAATAAAGAGTAGTGTGTATACACACACACAAATATATATATATATATATATATATATATATAATATATAATATATATATATATATACAATATATAATATATATATATATATATATATATATATATATATATATATATATATATACATATATATATGTATATATATATATATATACATATATATATGTATATATATATATATATATATATATATGTGTGTGTGTGTTTGTGTGTGTGTATTACATTTTTAATATATTCTATAATCTTTATTTATTTATAGTAACATTTACAGTAATATATAACTTACATTCTTAAAAGATTTTTTTTCTATCTACCTAGCACTGGACCCACAAAATTATTCAATATCCGGATGGAAATTGCTTGAAGGTGAAAAATAAAATTCGGATACACATCACATCCGCATAAACTGTTCTTCGGAACACACTAAACAATTTAATACAAATTTTTTAAACATTCTTGTTTAATGGCATTCATATAATCATATCAGCCAGCTAATCAAACCCAAAATATCATTATTCGGGTTATAACAAAGTTCTTGATAAGAAATAATATACTTACATTTCTGTCCCTTAATTGTATTTTGTAATAGCCATCCTTTCCAAATTTTTTTTTATAAAAAAGTAAATATTAAATCATAACTAATTAATTTACAAATGTTAGAAATTCTTATCTAATACAGTATACAATCAGGTTATAATACCTAATTATAGAAAACTGTCCCTTCAATCAATCAACTCCGCCACTGAATACAGAGGAAAAACATTATTGAAAGACATCCACCCAAATGCAGTTCAGCTTCATCAACAACCTCCAAACGACTAAGGCTATTACATCATCAACAAATCCCTTCTTCTCTCAAAGGACCCCAAACTCTTCCTTGGATTACTCTTAACTTGGTAAGTAATTCATCTTTGCCCCAAATGAAACTGACGTTTCCTTGTGCAGCAGCAACAAGGGCCAGGTAGCTATACACGCCACTAAATAAGATGCGCTCTCTCTCTCTCTCTCTCTCTCTCTCTCTCTCTCTCTCTCTCTCTCTCTCTCTCTCTCTCTCTTAAACAAGGATTTACAGGTTTAAATGTCACCCATGAATGGCAGAGGCAAGGGACTGACCATATATACACAGGATCAGCGCCCAAACCCACTCTCCACCCAAGCTAGGACCAGGGGGGTGCCTGGCAATGGCTACTAATAACTCAGCTGATAATTTCCCATCCTTAGCTCACAAGGGTGGTGTGGTTGCAGACACTACAAGAAACTATCGAGCTTGAGTGGGTCTCGAACCCCAGTCTAGCAGATCGACAGGTAAGGATGTTTCCAAATGGCTACCAATCATTAGTATGAGTATACATACCCAGACCATATATACATATCTATAACTGTATGAATAGGCCTATATCAACTAATGAAAAATGTAACATAGAAATTTTGAGCTCTCCAAAGTTTTAGTTAATAGAAACCTTATTGAATACGTCGTATCCGGGAAGAATAAAATCATCTAGTATTCTAAAAGCCTAAAAGGCCAACCTCTCACAGAAGACATCGCACTACTTAGAATTTGGTTCATAGTTTGAAGGTTTTAAAGGCCGCTCATGAACGAAAAAGACAAGGGACAGTGACATTACCCTATCATGCAGGACAATGCCCTAGAGACTGACTATATATACATATGATCAGCGCCCAAGCCTCCTCTCCACGCAAGCTAGGACCAAGGAGGGCCAGGCAAAATGGCTCCTAATGACTCAGCAGATAGACCTATAAGGCTCCCCCAAAACCCCTATCCTTATCTCACAAGGATGGTGAGGTTGCAGCGACGAAAGAAACTACCGAGTTTGGGCGGGTCTCGAACCCCAGTATGACTTTCACCAGTCAGGAACGTTACCACATCAGCCACCACAACCCCAGTTTGGAGGATATCTGCGTTACTTATAACTGGTAGAATCCAGAAATAATTTACATTCGTGTTCCCAACCAACTTACTTTGGTAAGTTATGCATATGATTAGTAAGATCCTTCAATGCCATTTCATTGAAGGGGGGAGGGGGTTGATCATGTCATGTATTTTCCGTCTGCATTATACTTACTACCTCCACAAACGAAGTTGGAATGAGGTTATGTTTTACCCCGTTTGTGTGTTTGTGTTTGTTTGTGAACAGCTTCCTGTCTACAATTTTAATCGTAGAGTAATGAAACTTGCAAGGATTAACTCTTATGTAAAAAGCTGGAAATTATTAAATTTGGAAGGTCAAGGTCAAAAGTCAAGATCACGGTCAATAAATCAATCAATTCACGTAATCAGTCATAAATATGATTATCGTTGTCACAGAGACTTCAAACTTTTTTCATAATTGAGTGTATGAGAATTCATGCCAATTAATACATGTTACGATCAAGGGTCAAGGTCAAGGTCGAACAAAAGGTCAAGAAATAACCTGCGGCGGAGGTCTGCGCTCTACTGAGTGCCCCTCTAGTTCAAGCATATAAACACAATGCGAATGTATTTCAGGATTCCTATCCCGTTATGAAACAGAGAAAATTAATCATTACCAGATACAATACGTTATGATTATGACTAAAATGAAAATAACTATACATTTACGACTAAAAAAATCAACATATCGGAACTGTTCTCAAAATGCCAGAAATGCCAATGGCAACAACTCTATCAACAAAGTCTCCACATTCATAACCTTAATGTCTATAGTCAATTTTTTTAGTGAGGCAGATTTGCACCGATAGGCAGTGGTGCCCTTTTAGCTCGGAAATGTTTCTTGATCGCTGATTGGTTGGACAAGATAATTCTAACCAATCAGCGATCAGGAAAACTTTTCCGAGCGAGAAGGGCACCCCTGCGTATCGGTGCAAATCTGCCTCATAAAGAATTGACTATAGTTTTTACCATGATCATTTTTATGGAACTATAAGTTGCTTATGTACTACAATATATTTCTAACCAAAATATTTCCTTTGTAATAATATACAATTCCAGGATACTAATTATTTCAAGTTTTCTTTTGAAGTAATGACTTGGAGAATGATATAACAGCAATAACATGAACAAGCACAGTTAAAAGAGATGGACAGCTTGAATAACTTTATTATATAGATTGATATGAACACCTAAAAATTAATGTTTTGCAATAAAAGTAACCCTGGATAGTAAATATGTATGTATGCATGATTCTAATTAAAAATCATTATTGAAAATAGTAGAAGACATGATTATGGGATATTAATGAAATAGCACAAAAAAGAGGAAAACGTCAATAGAGTTTATAGCCAAGCAATATTTAATCAAAGGAAAGTCGTCTCTATTAATTTCTATTAATTTCAATTAAAATAATTACATTTAGTGTCCATATATATATAAATTTTATATATATATATATATATATATATATATATATATATATATATATATAATGCATATATATAGATATATATATACATACCCACACACATATATAAATTTTATATATATATATATATATATATATATATATATAGATATATATATACATACCCACACACATATAATTATATATATATATATATATATATATATATATATATATATATATATATATATATATATTATTAGTAGCTATGCTACCATTCTAGTTAGAAAAGCAAGATACTAAAAGCCCAAGGGCTCCAACAGGGAAAAATAGCCCAGTGAGGAAAGGAAATAAACAACCAATATGAGAAATAATGAACAACAAAATATCTTAAAAACAATAACATTAAAACAGATATTCCATATATAAAGTATGAAAAGACTTATGTCAGCCTGTTCAACATAAAAACATAATATATATATATATATATATATATATATATATATATATATATATATATGCTTACAAATACACACACATAAACATGTGTATATGTCTGATCGCTTCCAAAGCCTAAAAGGGAAAAATATATAAAAAAAAATATGTTTACACTAAAACATGTTTACACTTCCATCCCAAGCGCCGACGGCCTTGGATCACCCTTTGTCTGTGGTCAATGAAACCTCAAAAAGGGCTTGTCGTCAGCCCTTTAAAACACCTTCTGAATTGGGTATATCGAAGCTCAGCATCTCTCGCCCGGGCTGCAACAAACAAGGAAGTGTGATATGCAGCTCTTGGGGGAGTCGGGGTCCAGATGACTTAATAACTCCCTTACTGAGTGGACAAGAAGGCGATGCCTCAGCTACCTTCAAGGACTCTCTCTCTCTCTCTCTCTCTCTCTCTCTCTCTCTCTCTCTCTCTCTTTTTGGTAAACTATTCATTCTGGTTTAGGTGGGGTGATAGTGGGGAGGAAGGTGAAATGATGGGAACAGTAACCTAGGGGATAGGGGAGAGGAAGGAATAATGGGAAGAGTAACCCAGGGAAGAAGGAATTACAACAAAGAAAAAGAAATAAAAAGAGAATTAATGGGATGAGTAGCCCAGCAATGGAAAAGAATTTGCAACAATAAGTAACACAGAGTAGGGGGGAGCGAGAGGATGGAGAGGGGAAGAAATAATGGGAAGAGTAATACAGGGAAGAAGGAATTACAACAAAGAAAAAGAAATAAAAAGAGAATTAATGGGAAGAGTAGCCCAGCAATGGAGAAGAATTTGCAACAATAAGTAACACAGAATATGGGAGAGAGGGAGGATGGGGAGGGGAAGAAATAATGGGAAGAGTAATACAGGGAAGGAGAAGGGATTCCAATGAAGAGAAAAAAAACAGAATTAATGGGAAGAATAACCCAGCAAATGAGAAGGAATTGCAACAAGGAGAAAAAAAAAGAAGCAAGAATTAATGGGAAAAATAACACAGGAAAGGAGAAGGAATTGCAACAAAGAAAAAAAAACAGTGAGAGAATTAATGGGAAGAGTAACCCAGGAAGGGAGAAGGGATTGCAACCAGGAGAATAAAATAAAAAAGAGAGAATTAATGGGAAGAGTAACACAGGGAGGGAGAAGGGATTGCAACCAGAGAATAAAATAAAAAAAAAGATAATTAATGGGAAGAGTAACCCAGGGAGGGAGAAGGAATTGCAACAAGGAGAAAAAAAAAAAAAAATATATATATATATATATATATATATATATATATATTCTATATATAATTAATGGGAAAAGTAACAGTGAAGTAGAAGGAATTGCAACAAAGAGAAAAACAGTGCGAGAATTAATGGGAAGAGTAACCCAGGGAAGGAGAAGGTACTGCAATGAGGAGAAAACAAAATAAAAATAAAAAAAGGTGATGGAGAGGGGCAAAGGATAACGGACTGGTTGCGAAAAGGGGGACAAGAAAAGGATAGAATTGGGAGAAAGAGAATAAGGAATATAGCGTTGGGAAGAAGAGAGAAAGGAAAATAGAGTTGGGAAGAAGAGAACAAAAATAATTAGAATTGGGAAGAGAACAAGAAAAAATAGATAGAATTGAGAAGGGAAACATAAAAGGGGATAGGAGCTGAAAAGGATTGAAGAGGGTAAGAAAACGAGGAGGGAAATAATTAAAAATGGGGAAAACGTAGGGTGAGAAAATAAGAGCCGGAGAAAACTGCAAATTAGAAATGGAGAGGGAGCAATGAAATGATAAAAAAATAAAAGAAGCAGAAGGGTAAGACGATAGATAGATATCATCCCTATAAAGTATTTTTTCCCCTATACAAGTAAGAATCAAGCTGATGCTGGTTCCAATCAACATGTAGTTATCATACTAACATGAAGATGTTTATCTGTCATTTTTCAATGTTGTTATTATTATTATTATTATTATTATTACTTGCTAAGCTACAACCCTAAATGGAAAAGCAAAATGCTATAAGCCCGAGAGCTCTAACAGGGCCTTTTTTGTCCTATGTCCGATGAATAACCTCTCTCTCTCTCTCTCTCTCTCTCTCTCTCTCTCTCTCTCTCTCTCTCTCAAAATTGCAATTGTTATCAAGTATTCATCTTTCTTTCCAATGGGCAGATCTTTAAATATTAACCCCCCCCCCCCCCCTCTCTCTCTCTCTCTCTCTCTCTCTCTCTCTCTCTCTCTCTCCAAAATACATTTTTGTCATGCATCACACTTTCTTTCAAATGCGTAGTTCTTTAAATATTAAATCTCTCTCTCTCTCTCCGAATTGCCTTTGTTGTCATGCATTCATTTTTTTTCCAATGAGTGGATCTCTCTGTCTCTTCGAAAAATATAGTTTTGTCGTGCATCCGTCTTTCTTTACACTAGGTCTCTCTCTCTCTCTCTCTCTCTCTCTCTCTCTCTCTCTCCTGAATACATTTTTGTCATACATCCGTCTTTCTTTCAAATGTGTAGTTCTTTAAACTGTAACCTTTCTCTCTCTCTCTCTCTCTCTCTCTCTCTCTCTATACGATTTGGAATTGTCATGTACCCATCTTTCTTTCCAATGGGTAGATCTCTCTCTCTCTCTCTCTCTCTCTCTCTCTCTCTCTATACGATTTGGAATTGCCTTGTATCCATCTTTCTTTCCAATGGGTAGATCTCTCTCTCTCTCTCTCTCTCTCTCTCTCTCTCTGAATGCCTCCCAATCGACTCCAACAGCCATGTCTGACATCGTCTACATCACTTCCTCATTACTAATGCATCGATTCGACTCCTCCTCGCTACTAATGACGCAACACCAATGCATTCCAACCCATCCCGACTGATTGATAATGAAACGCCAATCGGCAAACGCAATTAAATATGCCATTCATGCTAAGCTGGGAGGTCAAGATAATGGCCATTAAAGATTTTAGATAAATTATTATCCAGGGAGCATAATATGCTTGAATGTTTTGCAAGAAAATGTCTCTTAAGAGATTTTCAATAAATCGACATATAAAGTAAGGGTGGGCAGGTACAGTGAACTAAATTAATTCTTTGTACCCTTATTCAGAAGCTTAAGGACACGTCATTGTAACGGGATATATGAAGCCAACTGTACACACACTTTCAAGATATAAAGAGAATATATAAGTAGTGCCAAAAACTAGTCTAAATTAGGAATTTCAATATCTGATGCAAAACTAAACAAATATATATATATATATATATATATATATATAAAACAACATATACATACATATATATATTTTTATATATATACATATATATACATACATATATATAAACACATATATATACATACATATACTGTATATGTAAATATATATATATATATAAATATATATATATATATATACATATATATTTATGTATATATATATATATATATATTTTTATATATATATATATATATATATATAAACACTACATCAAATAACATTGTGTAACAACACCATCATATAAATTAAGAAAAACACCTGGAAGAGATGCGAAACAAGAACAGTGGAATATAGTTAACGATGTAATAATAATAAAACACTCAGTGTAATAATAGTATAGGAGAAACCAAAGAATTAAACCATTAAATCATAATTCTTAAAACAACGTATAATTTCTTACAAAGTTAAATAAAACACAAAAATAAAATTCAATTAAACCAACAACGTCGCTTTATACTGCGCTATATCGATTTAAAGATTCACCTATGACGTGAAATCCCGCTACGCAAATGAATCATGATTCCCCAATTCGGGTCTAAAATAAGCATGTAAGAAACGAATATCCATAACTAGATGAAATTTGCATGAAATAATGAATCTTATAAGACACGCACTGATTCAAATACGAGTCACTTACGAATTCTGCGTTGCGGTATAGAGGTTTAAAGGCCACTCATGAATGGCAGGGGCACGGGACAGTGACATTACTCTATCAAACAGGACAATGCCCTAGAGACTGACCATATATACAAGTCCCCTCTGCACTCAAGCTACGACCAAGAAGGGCCAGACAATGGCTGCTGATGATTCAGGAGATAGACCTATAGGCTCCCCTAAAAACCAAATCCTTAGCTCACAAGGATGGCGAGGTTGTAGTGACCAATGGAACTAACAAGTTTAAGCGTTTACCCAAGCTACGACCAAGGAGGACCAGAAAATGCCTTTCTTCTCGGGGTAACCCCTCTTATCAGGGAATGATTACTCCCTCTTTCCCTACCCGAAAGGCGGGGAGAAAACGAATACTGTAGTTATGACAATGCCGTTAAGCGTAACCGCAAAGAAATAAATAAATATATATATATATATATATATATACAGTATATATATACACACATATATATATATATATATACACAGACCCGGACACTTGTTCTTTGTTACATAGGGGAGATACATTATTTCAAATAAATATATAATCTTATGGACGAGCATCTATTAGAACTAACAACCTAAAGAATGAGAACATTTTATAATGAAGTTTTATGGACTTAACAGCATGGAACATTTATTTTCATCTCTAACCCGTAAGAAGAAAATCTAATAAACAAACAAGGATTTATAAACAAAGAAAAGATCAAATGCGAAGAACAACATACTTAGAATCTACAATGAGTCTCATTGTAAGTTTTTATGGCTTCTATTCCAGTTTTATATTACTGCAGGTCAGATAAAGGAGGATTCTTGATTCTTAAAGTGAAGATTCAGTTTATGTGCTGAGAGAGAGAGAGAGAGAGAGAGAGAGAGAGAGAGGTGGGGGTATGGGATGGTAGGCAGTGTCGAATTCACATGCACAATATTTGCTAACAGGGAAATATTAATATAAATCAAATGAATCTCCACTGATGAGCATGTGGTGTGTGAGAGAGAGAGAGAGAGAGAGAGAGAGAGAGAGTGGGGTATGGGATGGTAGGTAGTGTCGAATTCACACACAATATTTGCTAACAGGCAAATATTATAAATCAAATGAATCTCCACTGATGAGCATGTGGTGAGAGAGAGAGAGAGAGAGAGAGAGAGAGAGAGAGAGAGAGAAAATGGAATGGGCGGTAGTGTCAAATTCCCTCACTCAAAAATTGCCAACAGAGGGAAATATTAATAAAATAAACTGAATCTCCCACTGATGAGCCTGCGCTGAGAGAGAGAGAGAGAGAGAGAGAGAGAGAGAGATAGGATTGCCGATAGTGTCGAATTCACACACACAAAATTTGCTAAAAAAGGGAAATATTAACAAATATAAAATGAACCACAACTGACAAGCATGTTTACAACATATCAGTATATCTGAACATTATAATTAGGGAACGAAATCATTGACGATTTTATTCATTTCATTGAGCAAACTAAAAATAATAGTAAGAACATTCTTTTTTAGGATTGCTTATATAATTCAGAAAACTACTTTTCCCGTAATATAACCGATAAAACATTACTAATTACTATACTTCTGAATGGATGGTCACTTGATCCAGTAGTGAACCTTGCCTTTCTTTATAACTTATCAAAAGTTACTTTTCAGTGGAGAACTTCATATATCATTTGGCATTGATGTGTGCTGCTTATTTCGCAAATATCTGATACAGTATACTCTACTGAGATTCGTGTATCTCTTAAGTTTAAAAGTTATAGCTAGAGGGGGGACTCAATAGAGCGAAGACCTCCGCCACAGCAGCTTATTTCTCGACCTTGATCTTGACATTTGACCTTAATATGTATTAATTGGCGAGGTTTTTCATACACTCAAATATGAACCAAGTTTGAAGTCACTGTGACAACAATGTCCAAAATTATGGCTGATTACGTGAGTTGGACATTTTGCTCATCCGTGACCTTGACCTTTGACCCTGACCTTCCTAAATTTCATAATTTCCAGCTTTTCATATAACACTTAATCCCGGAAAATTTCGTCACTACGTTTACAAGTGTTCCTGGGAGGGTGTTCACAAACAAACACACAAACAGTAGGTAAAACATAATCTCCTTCCAACTTCGTTGGCGGAGGTAATAATTTATTTTTTACTGCAATTCACAATTGTGTTTGTGCTCGCGCGTGTGGGGTGCGTGTGCGTGTGCGTGCTTATGCATATCTATCTGGATAATTATCCGTCAATTTTGACGGGTCGCGTACACTACTGTATAAGCAAACATAAAATTTCGTAAATCGTTCAGGAAAGAAGTTAAATGTATTACTTTCTTGTATCAAGAATCAATTCGATACGCATTTGGTCATCTTTCTCATTCACTAAACTAACATAAACATACCTGATGGTATCAATTCGAGTTCCTGGTGTGGAACAGAAGCCATTTTGGCAGACAGCTACATTTAAGGTAAAATACAATTTAGATAACGTTCTGGTGTTTTTCTCCAGGCTTTATTTTATGTAAATAGGATGTAGGCTGTATACTATTGCTCTGATTTGCATATTATGTCGTGAACTGAAATTATTTTACCACTTTGTGAACGAAAGATTGTTCTTTAGGTATGGTAGCAGCTCTTCAAGGAGACGGACACTCCAAAATCAAACCATTGTTCTCGAGGCTTGGGTAGTGCCATAGGCTTTGTACCATGGCTTTCCACTGTCTTGGGTTAGTTCTCTGGCTTGAGGGTACACTCGGGCTCGCTATTCTATCTTATTTCTCTTCTTCTTGTTTGATTAAAGTTTTTAAAGTTTATATATGAAATATTTATTTTAATGTTACTGTTCTTAAAATATTTTATTTTTCGTTGTTCCTTTTCCTCACTGGGGGCTATTTTCCCTGTTGGATTCCCCTGGGCTTTTAGTACCCTGCATTTCCAACTAGGGTTGTAGCTTATCAAGTAATAATAATGATAATACTACTAACGTGTTTTTTCCCCATTTTGTATGGGGTAAGCACAGTTGCCGTCTTTTTGAAGGACTTTGCTTTTGTTTTGGGGTAGACCGTAGTCCCGACCGGCTGCCCTGCCTGACATCGCTTAAACCCCGGTAGTGTATGTTCGGGGGTTGTACCAGTCACCAGTGTCCTTTCTAAAATTATTGGTGCCATATTCCTGGGAAACTGGCGGAAAGGTTATCTGTTTACTCAGCAAAATTAACATTTAGAAACAGAACTTAAGTGATAGAGCAGTATAATAGCTGATATGATTAAAAATTAACCAAAAGCTCCTTTTTGCAGATTCTTTTCAGGTTTTTCGGAGGGGTAAAAACCTAACTGGAAAATATCAGGTTCCTCAACACGACGACTAATATATATATATATATATATATATCAACAAGGGAGGAGTTAAGACCGAGTAGTTATAAGTCTGGCGATGCGCTGTGCGTATCCGGAGATATATAAAAACTCTCTCTCTCTCTCTCTCTCTCTCTCTCTCTCTCTCTCAAAGTCGTCTTCTTCCTCTACCCAGTACTGCTGTGGTGTATAAATCTGAAGCTAAAATTCTCTCTCTCTCTCTCTCTCTCTCTCTCTCTCTCTCTCAAAAGTCGTCTTCTTCCTCTACCCAGTATTACTGTGGTGTATAAATCTGAAGCTAAAATCTCTCTCTCTCTCTCTCTCTCTCTCTCTCTCTCTCCTTACAGTATTAGAATGGTGTATAAAACCGAGGCTAAATTGTAATTTCAGTTCATCATTCATCTTTAGAGAAAGGATTTTGTTCAAGCGATTTCTAGACATTATACATGTAAAACAGACACCTACATGGTCTCGCATGACGCCCACGGAGCCAGAAGAAAAGGGGTGGCCTTTGGCATTTGGGTTCATTTTTGGAAGATGGGCGGCGGCGGTCAGGTCTGGAAACCAGATCTGGAGGGGGACGGGTTTCAAACTTCATTAGGGACGCTGTAGCTGTAAGTGCCTGAAATTTATCTCTTTTTTGAGACTAACTGTTTGTTCCTTCTCTTTAAATTTTTCTTATTGCTTAAGTTTAATGTTGTTTTAAATGGGTTTCAGAGTTCATAAATGTTACTTGTAATTTTTTTGGGGTGGGTTGGGATTTGGTAAATATCTACTCGATATAACAAATAGCAAGTGTCTGTATGTATATATATATATATATATATGTATGTATGTATATATAAATATATATATATATATATATATATGTATATATATATAAATAAACATATATATATATATATATATAAATATATATATATATATATATATATATATTTAGCCTCGGGTTTATATGCCACTTTATTACTATACAGATGAAGAAAACGAGAGAGAGAGAGAGAGAGAGAGAGAGAGAGAGAGAGGAGTACGATTTCCCCCAAATGATAACCGGTGAACCCTCCTGTGTATACGTAACACGCTCATATCTTATTCAAAGATTAAATGGATTCCCTTCTGTGGTTCCAAATTAACTCGCCCCTGCGCTATTCATATCGTAAATGGTTCAACATTTGTATTTTTGTATAAGATGTATATGATAAGTTAGCTTAAATAGAAATAGTTTGAAGTATTGTTCCCCTGTCTGTGT
>NC_090731.1:174626650-174630397 GCF_036898095.1 Palaemon carinicauda | reverse complement strand
ATGCATGCCAATTAATACACGTTACGATCAAAGTTCAAGGTCACGGTCAAGCAAAAGGTAAATAAATAAGCTACCACGGCGGAGGTCTGCGCTCTACTGAGTGCCCCTCTACAGTAGTTCAGGCATATCAACACAATACGAATATATTTCAGGATTCCTATTCCCGTTATGAAAGATAAAATTAATCATTATCAGACATAATACGTTATTGATACTGAATAAAATGAAAATATATCCACATTTATAACGATTAAAAAAATCAACATTTACAACAACTTAAAACAAATGTGCCTTTGGGTACCTTCCCCAGAGTCGGGATGGCTCCTTATCGCTTCATATCAGAACAGTTCTCAAAATGCCAGAAATGCCAATGGCAACAACTCTATCAACAGATCCTCTACCATTATAACTTTAAGGGGCTTAGTTTTTTACCGTGATCCTTTTTATGGAACTATCATTATGAGTTGCCAATCTATTACAAGATATTTCTTATCAAAATATTTCCTTTTGTAATAGTACACAATTCCAGGAAATTTATCATTTTTTTCCAGGTTTTTTTTATGAAGCAATGACTTGGGGAATGAAATAACTTTATTATATAATGTGCTGAACACTTAAAAATTAATGTTTTGCAATAAAATCAAAACTGGAGAATAAATATGTATGTACTGTATGCATGATTTTAATTACAATTATCATATGAAAATCATTATTGAAAATAGTAGAAGACATGATTCTGGGATATTAATGAAATATCACATGACTAAAAAGAAGAAAAATTCGATAAAGAGTTTATAACCAAGCTAAATTTAATTAAAGGAACATCATCTCATCGTTGATTTATATTACTTTTAATTAAAATAGTTACATTCAATATGTCCATAATATATATATATATATATATATACACAAAAATATACACACACACATACATATATATTATATATATATATAATTACCAGCTAAGCTACAACCCTAGTTGTGATAGCAGGATGCTATTAGCCCAAGGGCTCCAACAAGGAAAAATACCCCAGTGAGGAAAGGAAATAAACCACCAATATGAGAAATAATGAACAATAAAATATCTTAAAAACAGTAACATCAAAACAGATATTCCATATGTAAAGTATAAAAAGACTTATGTCAGCCTGTCCAACATAAAAACATAATATAAATATATATATATATATATATATATTTATATATATTTATATATATATAGATATATATATATATATATATATACATATATATATATGCTTACAAATACACACACATAAACATGTGTATATGTCTGATCGCTTCCAAAGCCTAAAAGGGAAAAACAATATAAAAAAAAAACTATGTTTACACTAAAACATGTTTACACTTCCATCCCAAGCGCCGACGGCCTTGGATCACCCTTTGTCTGTGGTCAATGAAACCTAAAAAAAGGGCTTGTCGTCAGCCCTTTAAAACACCTTCTGAATTGGGTATATCAAAGCTCAGCATCTCTCGCCCGGGCTGCAACAAACAAGGAAGTGTGACATGCAGCTCTTGGGGGGTAGTCGGGGTCCAGATGACTTAATAACTCCCTTACTGAGGTGGACAAGAAGGCGATGCCTCAGCTACCTTCAAGGACTCTCTCTCTCTCTCTCTCTCTCTCTCTCTCTCTCTCTCTCTTTAACTATTCATTCTGGTTTAGGTGGGGAGGGATAGTGGGTGAGAGGAAGGTGAAATGATGGGAAGAGTATCCCAGGGGATAGGGGGAGAGGGAGGATGGGGAGGGGAAGAAATAATGGGAAGAGTAATACAGGGAAGAAGGAATTACAACAGAGAAAAAGCAAAAAAAAAAGAGAATTAATGGGAAGAGTAATCCAAGGAAGAAGGAATTACAACAGAGAAAAAGAAATAAAAAGAGAAATAATGGAAGAGTAATCCAAGGAAGAAGGAATTACAACAGAGAAAAAGAAATAAAAAGAGAAATGATGGGAAGAGTAATCCAAGGAAGAAGGAATTACAACAGAGAAAAAGAAATAAAAAGAGAAATGATGGGAAGAGTAATCCAAGGAAGAAGGAATTACAACAAAGAAAAAGAAATAAAAAGAGAAATAATGGGAAGAGTAATCCAAGGAAGAAGGAATTACAACAGAGAAAAAGAAATAAAAAGAGAAATAATGGGAAGAGTAATCCAAGGAAGAAGGAATTACAACAGAGAAAAAGAAATAAAAAGAGAAATAATGGGAAGAGTAATCCAAGGAAGAAGGAATTACAACAGAGAAAAAGAAATAAAAAGAGAAATAATGGGAAGAGTAATCCAAGGAAGAAGGAATTACAACAAAGAAAAAGAAATAAAAAGAGAAATAATGGGAAGAGTAATCCAAGGAAGAAGGAATTACAACAAAGAAAAAAAAAGAAAAAGAGTATTAATGGGAAGAGTAGCCCAGCAATGGAAAAGAATCTGCAACAATAAGTAACACAGAGTATGGGGGAGAGGAGGATGGGGAAGGGAAGAAATAATGGGAAGAGTAATACAGGGAAGGAGAAGGGATTCCAATGAAAAGGAAAAAAAAAAAACAGAATTAATGGGAAGAGTAACCCAGTAAATGAGAAGGAAATACAACAAGGAGAAAAAAAAAATCAAGAATTAATGGGAAAAATAACACAGGAAAGGAGAAGGAATTGCAACAAAGAAAAAAAAAAACAGGTGAGAGAATAAATGGGAAGAGTAACCCAGGGAGGGAAAAGGGATTGCAACCAGGAGAATAAAATAAAAATGACGAGAATTAATGGGAAGAGTAACCCAGGGAGGGAGAAGGGATTGCAACCAGGAGAATAAAATAAAATGAGAGAATTAATGGGAAGAGTAACCCAGGAAAGGGGAAGGAATTGCAACAAGGAGAAAAAGATAAAAAAAAGCAAGAAATAATGGGAAGAGTAACCCAGGGAAGGAGAATGCAACAAGGAGAAAAAAATGAAAAAAAAAAATATATATATATAATTAATGGGAAAAGTAACACAGGGAAGTGGAGGGGATTCCAACAAAGAAAAAAGGACAGTGAGAGAATTAATGGGAAGAGTAACCCAGGAAAGGAGAAGGTATTGCAATGAGGAGAAAAAAAAATAAAAAATAAAAGTGATGAAGAGGGGCAAAGGATAACGGACTGGTTGCGAAAAGGGGGACAAGGAAAAAGATAGAATTGGGAGGAAGAGAACAAGGAATATAGCGTTGGGAAGAAGAGAGCAAGAAAAATAGAGTTGCGAAGAAGAGAACAAGAAAAAATAGATAGAATTGAGAAGGGAAACATAAAAGGGGAATAGGACCTGAAAAGGATTGAAGAGGGTAAGAAAACGAGGAGGAAAATAATTAAAAATGGGGGAAAACGTAGGGTGAGAAATTGAGGAGCCGGAGAAAACTGCAAATTAGAAATGGAGAGGGAGCACTGAAATGATAAAAAAATAAAAGAAGTAGAGGGGTAAGACGATAGATAGATAGCACCCTGTGAAGTAGTTCAATAATGAATATTTTCTCCCCTATTCAAGTAAGAATCAAGCTGATGGTGATGTTGTTGTCATACTAGCATGAAGAATGGTTTTATTATTATAATTATTATTATTATTATTATTATTATTATTATTATTATTATTATGATTATTATTATTATTATTACAAGCTAAGCTACAAACCCTGGATGGAAAAGCAAAATGCTATAGGCCTGAGGGCTACAACAGAGCCTTTTTTGTCCTATTGTCCGATAAACACCCCCT
>NC_090731.1:174614150-174621650 GCF_036898095.1 Palaemon carinicauda | reverse complement strand
ATGCCCGGAGCGGACGACTGCTGGACGGACCACAGACTCCTCATCTCCCGACTCTCCGTGACGACCCTACGACCACCCAGAAGGGCACCTGACAGCGTACCACACCAACGCTTTGATTGTAGGAAGCTCCGCAACCCACAGGTGGCACAGAACTACAAGGAGGCCTGCGAACAATACCTCGCAGACCCTGTGGGTCAGGCCACTGTCGAGCACCACTGGACCACCCTCAGAAACGCCATGGCCCGTGCCGCGGAGGAAACACTAGGCTACACCACCAAGAAACGGCAGGATTGGTTTGATGAGAATGATGCTACCATCTCTCTTCTCATTGAAACCAAACGACAAGCACGCCTGACTTTGGAAAACCAACCAACAGCAGCTAACAAATGTGCTCACAAGGTGGCTGAAGCTGGTTGCCAAAGAGGTATCCGTGAAGCCCAGAACACCTGGTGGCAAAGAAAAGCTGCAGAAATACAGAGTTTCGCTGACCAACGTGACCTGCGCAGCTTCTATGCAGCAACAAAAGAAATATTTGGTCCCACACGGTCATCAGTGGGCAGCCTGAAGGACGCAGATGGGGCCACGACCATCACCGACAGCGAGGGCATCCTGGCCAGGTGGGGGTCTCACTTTGAGAACCTCCTCAATGACCAAGCAGACACCCCAGACGATCTCCTGCGAATGACCCCCGCAGCATCCCGTCCGTCACTGGATGGCACTACCACCCTCCATCCATGACTTCAACAAGGCCCTGCAGCGCATGAAGCCCGGCAAAGCCCCAGGGCCAGACAACATCCCGTTGGAGCTCCTCACTCACGGTGGCCCCGGCTTGAGGAACCGTTTGATGCTCCTTATACTGAAAATATGGGAGACCAAGACCCCCCCCCAGTGACTTCCGCGATGCAAACATCGTTACCATCTTCAAGAAGGGAGACAGGGAGAACTGTAACAACTACCGGGGAATATCACTACTAAGCATCGCGAGTAAGATTTTCGCTCGGATTCTCCTTGACCGCCTCCTTATTCTCGCAGAAGACGTCCTGCCAGAGTCCCAGTGCGGCTTTCGACCTTCCCGCGGGACCATAGACATGATCTTCTGTGCGCGACAACTACAAGAGAAGAGCCTCGAACAACAACAGCCCATAATGTTCATCTTCTGGGATTTGAAAAAGGCCTTCGACAAAGTACCTCGACCTGCCATGTGGGCTGTCCTCAAAAGATATGGCTGCCCACCCGATTTTGTCAAGCTGGTGCGTGCCCTCCATGACGGAATGGTTGGGAGAGTCTGCCACCAGAACTCTATTTCAGACCCATTCCCCATCAACGGCGGCCTGAAGCAGGGCTGTGTTCTGGCCCCGACGTGTTTCTCGCTATACACCGCAGCAATGCTCAACGAGATTCCCCCAGACACACCCTCAGTCGACCTACGTTTCCGCATGGATGGAGGCGCTTTCAACCTCGCTAGACTCCGCGCCAGAACCAAGACCACCTTGTGTGCAGTGCGAGAACTGCAGTATGCTGATGACAATGCCACCCCAGGTCAGACAGCAGAGGACCTGCAGTCGTTAGCTGATGCATACAACTCTGCCTACGAACGTTTTGGGATGCAAGTCAACTCAGACAAAACCAAGACCCTCGTCCAACATCCACCAGGAATGATGCTCCCCAACTTCAATACCACAGTGAATGACCAACCGTTAGAACAGGTGGACCAGTTCTCCTACCTAGGGAGCATCCTAACATCAGATCCCACAAGCAAAAAGGACGTGGAGAACAGGATTAGGGCAGCCCACTCCGCCTTTTTACCGACTCAACTGCCGCGTATTCAACAACCACGCACTGACAATGACCACCAAAATAATGGTGTTCAGGGCAGTAGTCCTCTCCACGCTCCTGTATGCATGTGAAACATGGACGCTATATAGAAACGATATTAAAATCCTAGAACGCTTCCAACAAATGAAACTGAGGCAGATCTTGAAAATCCCCTGGGAGAGCCACACCACCAACATTGAAGTCTTAGAACGTGCCTCGCTGACCAACGTGGAGGCCACCATCATCCACCACCGCCTCCGCTGGATAGGACACGTGCATAGGATGGATCCATCTAGGCTCCCAAAGAAAATATTCTACGGAGAACTGACCCAGGGCACCAGACCACGAGGAGCCCCGAAAATGCGCTATAAAGATCAACTAAAGCGCACCCTGGCTCTAACTGACATCGATCCTTCCTCATGGGAAGAAACAGCCAGGGACAGGAAAACCTGGAGGAGTACAGTACACCATGGCACCGTGGACTTCGAGGAGAGGAGGAGACAAAATGAGGAGGCTAGGAGGAGAAGGAGGAGAGAGCGATTAGAACAGCCCCGCCCACCACCTACCCTCCCTTGTGAACACTGTCCGCGACTCTTCCACCACAGACTAGGACTTAACAGCCACATCAGGCATAAGCACCCACCCCACAGATAGGAGGCTGATGGCTAACGACAGAACCCAATACTCGGACACGAGTGGGCGCCGACGACGATGTATATATATATATATATATATAGACCCAGACACTTGTTCTTTATTATATAGGGAAGATATTTTACTTGAAATAAATATGTCATCTTTTATGGACGAGCATATATTAGAACTAAATAACTATTGAAGTTTTATTGATTTAACAGCATGGAACATTTATTTTCATCTCTAACCCGTAAGAAGAAAATCTAATAAACAAACAAGGATTTAAAAACGAAGAAAAGATCAAATGTGAAGAACAACATACTGAGAATCTATAATGAGCCTCATTGTAAGTTTTTATAGCTTATATTCTAGTTTTATAATACTGCAGGTCAGATAAAGGAGGATTCTTGATTCTCAAAGTGAAGATTCAGTTTAGGTGCTGAGAGAGAGAGAGAGAGAGAGAGAGAGAGAGAAAAAAAAAGAGAGAGAGAGAGAGAGAGAGAGAGAGAGAGAGAGGTGGGGGTATGGGATGGTAGGTAGTGTCGAATTCACATGAACAATATTTGCTAACAGGGAAATATCATTATAAATCAAATGAATCTCCACTGATGACCATGTGGTGAGAGAGAGAGAGAGAGAGAGAGAGAGAGAGAGAGAAGGGGGGTTATGGGATGGTAGGTAGTGTCGAATTCCCACACACAATATTTGCTAACAGGGAAATATTATTATAAATCAAATGAATCTCCACTGATGAGCATGTGGTGAGAGAGAGAGAGAGAGAGAGAGAGAGAGAGAGTGGTGGGGGTATGGGATGGTAGGTAGTGTCGAATTCACACACACAATATTTGCTAACAGGGAAATATTATTATAAATATAATGAATCTCCATTGATAAGCCTGTGCTAAGAGAGAGAGAGAGAGAGGAGAGAGAGAGAGAGAGAGAGAATGGAATGGGCGGTAGTGTCAAATTCCCGCACTCAAAATTTGCCAACAGAGGGAAATATTAATGCAATAAAATGAATCTCCCACTGATGAGCCTGTGAGAGAGAGAGAGAGAGAGAGAGAGAGAGAGAGAGGACTGCGAATAGTGTCGAATTCACACACACAAAATTTGCTAAAAAAGGGAAATATTAATAAATATAAAATGAACCACAACTGATATACATGTTTACAAAATATCTGTATATCTGAACATATAATCAGGGAACGAAATCATTGACGATTTTATTCATTTCATTGAGCAAACTAATAATAATAATAAGAACATTCTTTTATAGGATTGCTTATATAATTCAGAAAACTACATTTCCCGTAATATAACCGATAAAACATTACTATATAATAACCTTCTGAATGGATGGACACCTGATCCAGTAGTGAACTTAGCCTTTCTTTATAACTTATGAAAAGTTACTTTTCAGTGGAGAATTTCATATATCATTTGGCATTTATGTGTGCAACTTATTTAGCAAATTTCTTATACAGTATACTCTACTGAGATTCCTAATCTCAAAAGTTTAAAAGTCCTAACTATAGGGGCACTAATTGAGCAAAGACCTCCGCCACGGCAACTTGTTTCTTGACCTTCACCTTGACCTTTTAACTTTGCATGTATTAATTGGAGTGGATTTTCATACACTCAAATATGAACCTAGTTTGAAGTCTGTGTGACAACGATGTCCAAACTTATGGCTGAATACGTGAGTTCGACATTTTGCTCATCCGTGACCTTGACCTTGGATGACCTTGACCTTCCTAAATTTAACAATTTCCATCTTTTTATATAACAGTTAATCACTACGAATTTCATCACTCTAAGATTAAAATTGTGGTCAGGAAGGTGTTCACAAACAAACATACAAACGGTAAGTAAAACATAATCTCCTTCCAACTTCGTTGGCGGAGGTTATAATTTATTTTCTTTGCTGCAATTCACAATAGCCAAAACTTTCTATATTTTACATTGGTTTATTTTTAATCATATGAGCTATTATACTATTCTATCACTTAAGTTCTGTTTCTAAATATTAATTTTGCTGAGTAAACAGATAACCTTTCCGCCAGTTTCCCAGGAATATGGCACCAGTAATTTTAGAAAGGACACTGGTGACTGGTACAACCCACGAACATACACTACCGGGGTTTAAGCGATGTCAGGCAGGGCAGCCGGTCGGGACTAAGGTCTACCCCAAAACAAAAGCAAAGTCATTCAAAAAGGCGGCAACTGTGTTTACCACATACAAAATGGGGAAAAAACAGGTTATTATTATATCATTATCATTATTTTTACTTGCTAAGCTACAACCCTAGTTGGAAAAGCAGGATACTAAAAGCCCAGGGGAATCCAACAGGGTAAATAGCCCAGTGAGGAAAAGGAACAAAGAAAAATAAAATATCTTAAGAACAGTAACATTAAAATAAATATTTCATATATAAACTTTAAAAACTTTAATAAAACAAGAAGAAGAGAAATAAGATAGTGTGCCTGAGTGTACCCACAAGCAAGAGAACTAACCCAAGACAGTGGAAGGCCATGGTACAGAGGCTATGGCACTACCCAAGCCTAGAAAACAATGGTTTGATGTTGGAGTGTCCGTCTCCTAGAAGAGCTGTCTACCATACCTAAAGAACAATCTTTAGTTTACCAAAATGGTAAAATAATTTCAGTTGACGGCATGATATGCAAATCAGAGCAATAGTATACAGCCTACATCCTATTTACATAAAAGTAAAGGCTGGATAAAAACAACAGAACGTTATCTAAATTGTATTTTCCCTTAAATGTAGCTGTCTGCCAAAATGGCTTCTGTTCCACACCAGGAACTCGAATTGATAGCATCAGATATGTTTATGTTAGTTTAGTGAATGAGAAAATCACTAAATGTGTAGCGAATTGATTCCTGATACAAGAAAGTAATACATTTAACTCCTTTCCTGAACCATTTACGAAAATTAAAATTTGTTTATACAGTTGTGTACGCGACCCGTCAAAGATGACGGATAATTATCTAAATATGCATACGCACGCACACGCACCCTACAGACGCACACACACATCGGGTGCCACTAAACAACCTATATCGATGGTAAAAAAGCTCCTTTTTGCAGATTTTTTTGTTTTTCGGAGGGATAAAAACCTAACTGGAAAATATCACGTCCCTCAACACTGACGACTAACATATATATATATATATATATGTATATATATATGTATATATATATGTATATATGTATATATATATGTATATATATGTATGTATGTATGTATGTATATATATACATATATATATGTGTATATATATATATATATATATATGTATATATACATATATATATATATATATATATCTACAAGGGAGAGGTTAAGACCGAATAGTTATAAGTCTGGCGATGTGCTGTGCGTATCCGGAGATATATAAAAACTCTCTCTCTCTCTCTCTCTCTCTCTCTCTCTCAAAGTCGTCTTCTTCCTCTACCCAGTATTACTGTGGTGTATAAATCTGAAGCAAAAATCTCTCTCTCTCTCTCTCTCTCTCTCTCTCTCTCTAAGTCTTCTTCCTCTACCCAGTATTACTGTGGTGTATAAATCTGAAGCAAAAATCTCTCTCTCTCTCTCTCTCTCTCTCTCTCTCTCTCTAAGTCTTCTTCCTCTACCCAGTATTACTGGTGAATAAATCTGAAGCTAAATGTCTCTCTCTCTCTCTCTCTCTCTCTCTCTCTCTCACTCAAAGTCCTCTTCTTCCTCAACCCAGTATTACTGTGGTGTATAAACCTGAAGCTAAAATATTCTCTCTCTCTCTCTCTCTCTCTCTCTCTCTCTCTCAAAGTCGTCTTCTTCCTCAACCCAGTATTACTGTGGTGTGAAAATCTGAAGCAAAAATTCTCTCTCTCTCTCTCTCTCTCTCTCTCTCTCTCTCTCTCTCTCTCCTCACAGTATTAGAATGGTGTATAAATCCGAGGCTAAATTGTAATTTAAGTTCATCATTCATCTTTAGAGAAAGGATTTTGTTCAAGCGATTTCCAGACATTATACATGTAAAGCAGACACCTACATGGTCTAGCATGACGCCCACGGAACCAGAAGAAATGGGTGGCCTTTGGCATTTGGGTTCATTTTTGGAAGATGGGCGGCGGCGGTCAGGTCTGGAAACCAGATCTGAAGGGGGACGGGTTTCAAACTTCATTAGGGACGCTGTAGCTGTAAGAGTCTGAAATTGATCTCTTTTTTGAGACCAACTGTTTGTGCATTCTCTTTAAATATTTCTTATTGCCTAAGCTTAATGTTGTTTTAAATTTGTTTCAGAGTTCATAAATGTTACTTTTAATTATTTTTGGGTGGGTGGGGGTTTTAGTAAATATCTACCGGATATAATAAATAGCAAGTGTCTATATATATATATATATATATATGTATATAAATATATATATATATATATATATATATGTATATATATATATAGATAGATAGATAGATAGATATAAATATATGTATGTATATATAAAAAAAATTAATAAATAAATAAATATATATATATATATATATATATACATACATATGTATATATATAATATATATATAAAACATATATATATATATAAATATATAATATATATATATGCAGTATATATATATATATATATATATGTATGTATATATATATATATATATATATAGATATATATTTAGCCTCGGATTTATATGCCACTCTATTACTTTACAGATGAAGAAAACGTGAGAGAGAGAGAGAGAGAGAGAGAGAGAGAGAGGAGTACGATTTCCCCAAATGATAACTGGTGAACCCTCCTGTGTATACGTAGCATACTCATATCTTATTCAAAGATTAAATGGATTCCCTTCTGTGGTTCCAAATTAACTCGCCCCTGTGCTATTCATATCGTAAAAGGTTCAATGTTGGTACAGTATTTTTGTATAAGATGTATATGATAGTTTAGTTTGAAAACGAATAGTTTCAAGTATTGTTCCCCTGTCTGGTATTCAGCTACCAACTCTCAAATACATTTGTTTATATAAAAACCTTTTTTATTGTTA
>NC_090731.1:174594150-174604150 GCF_036898095.1 Palaemon carinicauda | reverse complement strand
AGCGAAACAAAACAATCATCTATAACCTGGAAAAAAATATTACAATAACATTCATTCAACCTTAATCTATAAACATCAGATCTGCAAATAATACAATCCTAAAGGTTGCTGTGATATATCGAAATTTAGATTTGCTAGTGATGTCCGTGAATCATTTACTTTTTTTGTCATGAATCTAAATAAGAACTTGTCCAAAATTCTTCAATGACATGGTGGCATTTGAATGTTGCCTGAGAAAAAAAAGCCTCATATCGAAACTTCCTTATAACGTTGGTCAATGAATTGGCTTTTTACTACAATAACTCCACATCTGTTTCCAATTAAAGGAATAATTGGAATAATTCAAGTACAATTTCTTAAGGGATGTAAAGTCAATATATTTAACGCTTAAATTTAATAACGATGATACTGAAGACCAAATTCACTAATTTAGGGATGTAAAGTCAAAGTATTTAACGTTTACAATTATTAATGATGATACTGGAGACAAGATTTACTGTTAATAAAATCATGGATCGACGTTAGCAATGTATGATTAACCCTACATTCCCTTACTTATACAGAGAAGACCACTCCAAAATCAAACCATTATTCTCTAGTCTTGTGTAGTGCCATAGCCTCTGTACTATGGTCTTCCACTGTCTTGGGTTAGAGTTCCCTTGCTTGAGGGTACACTCGGGCAAACTATTATATCTTATTTCTCTTCCTCTTGTTTTGTTATAGGCTATATAGGAAATATAAATTTACAAGTTGTTACTGTTTTTAATATATTTCATTTTTCCTTGTTTCCTTTCCTCACTGAGCTATTTTCCCTGTTCGAGCCCCTGAACTTGTAGCATCCTGATTTTCCAACTAGGGCTGTATTTTAGCTTGTAATAATAATAATAATAATAATAATGATAATAATAATAATAATAATAATTATAATAATAATAATAATAATAAGAGTATTGGGTATCAGTAGGGAATCATTATGCTCATGGTTACGATAATAAACGATCTATGTTTGATTAAATTGATATTATGAACGATATATTACTTGTTTGTCTATCTACAAGTACTAGTGTACGTGACCCGTCATAAATGAAGATGAAATATTTAGAGTTATGCAGGCACAAGTAACCACTCTCACTAGGGTATGACTATTTCCTCTCTCCCTACGCGAGAGACGGGTAGAGACCTGAGCGTGACCGGAAATAAATAAACAAATATATTTATACATATCTATACATATTTATACATATCTATCTATCTATCTATCTATCTATATATATATATATATATATATATATATATATATATATATATATATATACACACACACACACAAGAGAAACTGTCTTTATTGCGTAGGGGAGATGGTTTCATGCACGAATTGGTTTTATTCCTCTTTTAGCTTTATAATACCAAATGGTTAATCCAATTCACATTCACTCCTTGATAAAAATCTATGATAGCTCATCATCATCATCATCATCATCATCATCATCATCTCCCACGCCTATAGACGCAAAGTGACTCGGTTAGGATTCGCCAGTCCTCTCTATCTTGAGCTTTTAATTCAATACTTCTCCATTCATTATCTTCAGCTTCAAACTTCACAGTTCTCTGCCACGTAGTTCCGGGTCTTCCATCTCGTTTAGTGCCATCTGGAGCCCAGTTATATAGTCATTTATATTTCTTCTATTAACACCGTGTTCCTTAAAAACATTAAAACAGCCATCACACTATTCCATCTTGTTTCTCTTCCTCTTGTTATTTTGAATTTTTTATCCTCTTGTTATTTTCCAGTTTTTCTAGTTTATATACGGATGATTTATTTAATGTTATTATTGATCTTAAACTTCTTGTAGTTTTTCTTTATTTCCTTTCCTCACGGGACTATTTGCCCTGTTGGAGCCCTTGGGCTTATAGCATCCTGCTTTTTCAACTAGGGTTGTAGCTTAGCAAGCAATAATAATAATAATAATAATAATAATAATAATAATAATAATAATAATAATTATAATAACATTTGTCAGAATTTCAACCTAACACAGAGATATGTATTATTTTAATTGTTACTGTTCTTGACTATTTTATTTTAATTGTTTTCTCTGTTGGAGCCCTTGGGTTTATAGCATCCTGCTTTTCCAACTAGGCTTATAGCTTAGCAAGTAATAATAATAATAACAATGGCTGTTCACAGTTGTTTATCAATACATTGCTTTGATAGAAAAGCTTCTTTGTTGGAGAGGATCTTCTATGCACTTCGCATTGTTACAAATTCTCGATGTAAGAACAAAGGTGGCTTCCCACTTCCACATAATACTGACATTATTTTGTGAAGATCTAAAGGCTCCACAACAAAGTCTCAGCCTTCGAGCGTGTATAGGATCTAAAGACTTCAAAGTACCTTCAGATCCTGATCCATATATTGAGTTACCAGCATCTATTTTCGATAAGACTAATACTTAGGAAGAGCCATAGCCTCTGTACCATGGCCTTCCACTGTCTTGGATTAGAGTTCTCCTACTTGAGGGTATACTCGGGCACGCTGTTCCATGTTATTTCTCTTCCTCTTTCTATTAAGTTTTTATAGTTTATATATTAAAGATCTAAGGCAATGGTGTTACTGTTCTAAAATATTTTATTTTGATTGTCTATTACTTCTCTAGTAGTTTATTTATTCCCTTGTTTTCTTTCCTGACTGGGCTAATTTTCCTTGTTGGAGCCCTTGGGCTTATAGCATCTTGCTTTTCCAACTAGAGTTATAACTTAGCTTGTAATAATAATAATAATAATAATAATAATAATAATAATAATAATAATAATAATAATTTTTAGATCATAAGTAAAGTTGATCTCTTAACACTGATTATTGTTTGAGACAACTTCAGCAATTGGTTAAAAGAATTATTACATTTTGATTTGATATTAGTGCTTTCCAATTGAGGTAAGCATCGAATATCAGTCTCAAAATTTTTACCCAGTAGAAATTATGCAAGTTTTTATAGTTTTTATAGGAAATATTTATTATAATGTTGTTACTATACTTAAAATATTTTATTTTTCTTTATTTCCTTTCCTCACTAGGCTATTTTCCCTGTTGGGGCCCCTGGGCTTAAAGCATCCTGCTTTTCCAACTAGGGTTGTAGCTTAGCATTTAATAATAATAATAATAATGATAATAATAATAATAATAATGATAATAATAATAATAATAATCTCAAAATACTCGACATCATGTAATCGTTATAACCGCCGCCAACGAAGTTGGAAGGTGTTTATATTTTACTCCCTGTTTGCGTGATATGTTTGTTTGTTTGTTCGAAAAGAAACTTGCAGGGATTAACTGTTATCTAAAAGCTGAAAATTCTTAAATTTTGGAAGGTCGAAGGTCAAAGGTCAAGGTCAAGGTCAAGCAAAATGTCCTATTCCCGTAATCAGACATAAGTTTGGACATCGTTGTCACAGAGACTTCAAACTTGGTTCATATTTGAGTGCATGAAGATCCACGCCAATTAATACATGTTAAAGTCAAAGGTCACGGTCAAGGTCGAGCAAAAGGTCGATAAATAAGCTGCCGCAGCGGAGGCTATGCTCTACTGAGTGCCCCTCTAGTTTTTGACAATTTTCTTGCTTTATTCATTCTTTTCCTCTCTACCTCTTTCCCTTTATTTGATCTCAGTCAGACCTCATCTACATCGACCTTACCTAATCTATCTATGTTGTTGTGGCCTGATTGGTAACGTCTCTTCCTGGTGTTTTCTAGACGGGGGTTCGAGTCCTGCTCAAACTTGTTAGTGCCTTTAGCGTCTGCAACCCTACCACCCTTGTGAGCTAAGGTTTGGGGGGTTTGGGGGAGCCTATAGGTCTATCTGCTGAGTCATCAGCAGCCATTGCCTTGCCCTCCTTGGTCCTAGCTTGGATGGAGAGGGGGCTTGGGCGCAGATCATATAACACATTTGGTCAGTCTCTAGGGCATTGTCCTGCTGGCTAGGGCAATGTCACTATCCCTTGCCTCTGCCATTCACGAGCGACCTTTAAACCTTTAAACACATGCTAGCACTCATTAATCAATTTTAGTATTCACAGTTGGACTTCTTGATGAAAAAAAAATCTAACATAAATGTAAGTGTTAGTGGATTCATTTGACATTAAAAGAATTGAGGTTGGCGCTGGTATTTTAAACATTCCTAAATGTCAAATTCCTTTACTGAGTTGTTATTTTGTAAATATTACCGCCGTACGCAACCCGTCAAAAGGTTGGCTAACTATTTAGACAGATATGCACACACAAGTACAGATTCAACCCTTCCCACCCCTTCCCTCTATCCGAGGGACAGGGAGTTAGGTTAGGTTAACACTTAAAAATTTGCCGTAAAAAAAAGGGTAAAAATCCTGGAATTAATATTGCCAGATATTTACCTTTTAAAGACAGATATATTGACGTTAAGGAATGATATTACGTTCGCCAACCCGTAAAAAAATAATAACAAAGTAAGGTAAAAAAAAAAAAATTACGGTCGCCTGTATTTCTGAAAATACAGAGAATTTCCGATTAAAATTACGGTTTTTTTTTTTTTTTAACAGTGAAGGTTAGGTTAATTTAGCTAACCTAACCTCACCTATACTCTGGCAATGCCACTGGGGGTGACTGGAAAGAAATATACATAATTAATATGTATAACCAGACACTTGCTCTATATTATACAGGGGAGATTATATATATATATATATATATATATATATATATATATATATATATATATATATATATATATATATATATATGTGTGTCTTTCTATGGGGATTTTCTTGTTCTAACAATCGGTTCTTCATGATCATAATAATAATAATAATAATAATAATAATAATAACAATGATAATAATAATAAAATCTATCCTTTTATCTCAGTTCAAGGTAACTTAATTTTCATTCACCTCCTCCCTAACAATCAAAAGTTTTTTTCCTACATTATCTTTTAACTCTGTTTATCTAATATTCTTCCATTTATCAATAATTTTTTTCTTGCGTTTCTTTGTGTAAAGTCATTTCCTGCACCATTACCAACATCCACTTTTTATCTTTAAAACCACTTCATTCCCTTTCATATCTCATAAACCGTTTAAACCCAGAACACTTTTTATGTATCTATTATTGCTTTATACTTTCATCGTCATTATTCTTCAGTATCTCATATTTCTTCAAGCCCTCCGCATTCAGCCACTTCTGTTTCTTTTCCTTTCACATAACATTTCTATAACGTTTTCTGAATCATTAGTCTTCTATTTCCTCCCTCGGGCACGCTAATTATGTTATTTCTCTTCTTCTTCCTTATTACTTCAAAAAAAAAAAAAAAAAAAAAAAAAAAAAAAAAAAAGTTCACGCAAAAGAGCCTCATTTAGACCGCCAGTCGTCTCTATCTTGAGCTTTTAAATCAATGCTTCTAAATTCAGCATCTACTTCACGTTTCATAGTCCTCAGCCATGTAGGCCTGGGTTTTCCAACTCTTCTAGTGTCTTGTGGAGCCCAGTTGAAAGTTTGGTGAACTAATCTCTCTTGGGAAGTGGGAAGAGCATGGCCAAACCATCTCCATCTACCCCTCATCATCATCTCATCAACAAATGGCACTCGAGTAATCTCTCTTATAGTTTCATTTCTAATCCTGTCCAGCCATTTAAATCCCAATATTCTTCAGAGGGCTTTGTTCTCAAATCTACAAAATCTGTTGGATATTTATTCATTGTCATACCAAAACTCATAAATAATTTGAATATTTAACGTAAACATGATAATAACTTTGGAATGAGTTACTAACATGGATTACGACTGTCTGCACTAGATTTCTCATTCTAAAAAGCATTACAATTGAAACCAGCATTAAACATCCATGCAACTACACATATGGTGAGCAAGGAACAACGCGGTCCTCGAAATAATGGTCGAAATAATGAGTTACGTTAGGAAAATGTTCAAATGTTTACATGACAACTCATTTGTTCACCGCAAACTACCGACTACAATTGCTACTACTAGCCCAGGGAATTGCTGCCGTATATGTAGACTAAACAATCACTTCTTAAAATGAGATTTTTTATATATAAGCACAAAGGGGGAAATCTGAGCATTCAGTAACCCACCCACCCACCCCCCCAAAAAAAAAAAATTGAAATATAAAGCTTGCGGGAATAAAATGAAAAACAAAATATCTACACAACATGATCTGCAGTAAGTAATAAATATAAATATACACTCATGTTACGTATACATACACGTATGTGCATATAAGGATGCATACACATACATGCATATAAGTATGCATGCACATACAAGTATATAAGTATACATACTATATACAGTAAATAGCTCTAAAAAAGCACCCTTGACAAAGACCTCTCTCTCTCTCTCTCTCTCTCTCTCTCTCTCTCTCTCTCTCTCTCTCTCTCTCTCTCTCTCATGGAAGAGACATTTAAAGCCAAACCACAAACAAAAATAGTTGCTAAGCTACAGCAACATGTTCAGGATACAGAATTTGTATTTGAGAAAAGTAACAAGAATTACGTCCAAAACCAGCAACCACTAATTGGCAACACACAAGAAGTGTTGCCCACTGGGAGTGTTGTCCATTTCTAGCCATCCTTCACGTTCTTAACATGTTTATTGGCAGTAGTGACAATAAACATTAATTTAGCAACTGCTTTTTCTTGTTGTGTGTTTTTTTATACTGTGATTACTGAGAGGAGAAACATTTTCCAGATTGTAATTTCTTAAACGGTCGTATTTTTGGCGTCAATGACCTTAGATGAACTTATATTAATCAATCAATCAATCGTATTCCTGGTGATAAAAAGGTTTCGCCTTTTAAAATGAAATATCATTACTGTGTTACTAGCATTATTTTGTCACTATTGAAAATGATCTCTCTCTCTCTCTCTCTCTCTCTCTCTCTCTCTCTCTCTCTCTCTCTCTCTCTCTCTCTCTCTCTCTCTCTCTCTCTCTCTGTATATATATATATATATATATATATATATATATATATATATATATATATATATATATATATATATATATATATATATATATATAAATAAATGTAGCGATGTCTGATTATTATTCTACAGAAGTGAAAGTTAAAACACACATCATACAAAATCCAGGAAACAAACACACAATTTATATTATATAAATATAATTTATATTCATATATGCTACGATACATAGAGAGAGAGAGAGAGAGAGAGAGAGAGAGAGAGAGAGAGAGAGAGAGAGAGAGAGACTAATGAAAACTTCATATCTGTTAATTTTAAACTATTCATATACTATCCAATTCAGAAGTTACAAAATCAAAATTACCGGAAACAAATAAACGAGAAAAAATGGAAATCAATGCAATTCAAGACCAAAATAAAATAAAATTTCCTGAAAGAAATCATTATTATTATTAATAGCCAAGCTACAATCCTAGTTGGAAAAGCAAGATGCTATAAGCCCAAGTGCTCCAACAGGGAAAATAGCCCAGTGAGGAAAGGAGATAAGGAAATAAATAAATGATGAGAATAAATTAACAATATATCATTCTAAAAACAGTAACAGCGTCAAAACAGATATGTCCTATATAAACTATTAACAACGTCAAAAACAGACATGTCATATATAAACTATGAAAAGACTCATGACAGCCTGGTCAACATAAAAACATTTGCTCCAACTTTAAACTTTTGACGTTCTACTGATTCAACTACCCGATTAGGAAGATCATTACGCAACTTGGTAACAGCTGTAATAAAACTTCTAGAATACTGTGTAGTATTGAGCCTCATGATGGAGAAGGTCTGGCTATTAGAATTAACTGCCTGTTCTACAAAAGCATAATCAATGTTCATGATCGACACGACCGTGAAGAACAATTATTCTACCTTGATGTATTACTTATACTTTATAAGAAATCGGGTTCCTTACTGCAATATGCTCTAATCATACGTCCCGAATGTGAGTGAAGGCCACAGGAGCATGCACATCATTTTTTGCTGAATAAATATTTGGTAATTGTTGTTAAAAGTTAAAAGCTAACTGGGCACCACAAGGGACTAGAAGAGTTGGAAGACCCAGGCCTACATGACTGAGGACTGACTGACAGGTTGATTTTAATTTTTTTGCCATCCTGATATCGAAGATCATTGACACCCAAATAGTTTGTTATAAATAAAGAATAAAAAGAAATTAAATTTAAAAACCATAAAAGTGAAGATGCATTTTTATAAGTTACATAGGTATCAGAAGACCTACTTCTGAAATAAATCTAAAAAATACAGGTCATAGTACAACACATCCTGCCCAAGAATCTTGGCAACGATGAGCCTGAAATCCTCACGGACTGAAGCGTATAGTAGGACATGAGTGGGGAAATATTGAATTAAAAGTTCAACATAGGGACGACTGGCGAAATGTAACCGAGGCCCTTTGCGTCAAAAGGCGTCGGAGATGATGATGGTGGTGATGATTTTTAGTACCTTTTTTTGACAATTTTTGTTGAACAATATCTCGTCAGCTAAAGACTCGAAGGGAAGGGGAAAAAAAAAAAACTCATCGATTTTTATATTTTCTCAGAAAAGACTTGAGATTCAACAATAATGTTCCATAACAAATAAGGGTAAGAGGAGCATTTTCTGCTTTCTCCTCATCAGCAATTATTAGTTTTATCTTAATTACGTCTCTTCCTCTTTGTATACAATATTTGCGGAATTGACAATCAAAACATTACACGAAGAATAACAACCATCCACATATAATAGAGCAAAGTAATTTATACGAATACTAAACAATATATGACCTAATTTAACATTCCACCATATATCTTAAATGATAAGCCCTAAATATTTTTTTATATATATATATTATTCAACCCGTGAAAAATGACTGCTAAATATCTTGATACATATGCACACACACGCACCCCTCTCACCAGGGTATGACGATTCTCTCTAAACTGCCTGAGGGACAGGGTGCTGAGCGTGACCGGACAGAAGGGAAAGAAAGGATATATATATATATATATATATATATATATATATATATATATATTTATACATATATATACATACATATATACAGATATATATATATATATATATATAGATATATATATACATATATATATACACACACACATATATATATATATATACACATATATATATATATATATATATATATATATATATATACATATATATATATATATATATACAGATATATATATACATATATATAGATATATATATATATATATATATATATATATATATATATATAGACACTTGTTCTTTATTATATAGGGAAATTTAGGTAACTAAAAATCAGGCCTGACCTATCCTCACCTCGCCTTCAACGTTCCTGATCTCTGGTTTCTTCCGTGCCTTATCTTTCCCTAATCTTACTTTTCCAAGGGCTAGACTTCCAGAAATACATTCAATAAAATCAATGAAGTAAAAGTGTTGTACTGTAGGTGTTATACGTATATTAGAGAAGGGTTTTTATTCATCGGTAAATAGGGGTATAAATTATCATACGTTCATAGCCTTCATCAACTACTATTATTCACTTTTACCTGAAATGCTATTTTTTTATTATTTATATATGACATATCTGTTTTTGACGTTGTTAATAGTTTATATAGGACATAACTGTTTTGACGCTGTTACTGTTTTTAGAATGATATATTGTTAATTTATTCTCATAATTTATTTATTTCCTTATTTCCTTTCCTCACTGGGCTATTTTCCCTTTTGGAGCCCTTGGGCTTATAGCATCTTGCTTTTCCAACTAGGGTTATAGCTTGGCTAGTAATAATAATAATAATAATAAAAATAATAACAATAATAATATTAGCAATAGCGCATTATTGAGAGAGAGAGAGAGAGAGAGAGAGAGAGAGAGAGAGAGAGAGAGAGAGAGAGAGAGAGAGAGAGAGAGAGAGAGAGAGCTGCTCCCCTAGCCCAGTTAGAGATTAAACGT
>NC_090731.1:174571776-174586776 GCF_036898095.1 Palaemon carinicauda | reverse complement strand
AACAAGACATGCATTACCATACCAGAGGCCTTTGTCCTGCAGTGAACTAGAAGGGCTGCATTTGTTGTGGTTGTTGTCGTATTATTATTATTATTATTATTATTATTATTATTATTATTATTATTATTATTATTATTATTATACCTAATCTTAGAGAATATCTCGAAACAAGTTTCCTTATGACAAAACACTAAAAAGTTGAAGAAAACAAAATCAAATAGCAAAATCCTAATATTGTATAAACGAAATGAATAAATAAATAAACCCCAACTAACGACATACCAAACACAAACAAGTACCATGAAGTTTTTAAATTCATGGCATTAGGAAATCAAAGATGAGAGACGAGGCACAATTATGTATTACCCTATTTCCGCGATTGGGAACAAGTAGGCCAAAATTACCATTCATTACGGTATATGTAGGGCATTGTTATTTGGGTTTTATCTCTTTTGAAACTTTAACAATAAAATAACACTTATATAAAAACAATTATAGGATATATATATATATATATACACACATATAAATGTACATATATATATATATATAAATATATATATATATATATATATACACACATACACATATATACATATATATATATATATAAATTTATATATACATATATATATATGTGTATGTATGTATATATGTATATATATATATATACACATAAATATATATATACATATACATATACATATATATATATATATATATATACATATATATATATACGTCTAGCAATGATGCTGAGCATGCCGGAAAGAAATAAAATAAATATATCTATACATACATACATACACACACACACACATATATATATATATATAAAAAGAGAGAGAGAGAGAGAGAGAGAGAGAGAGAGAGAGAAATTGACTCCATCATTCCGGTCTTTTAAATAGATTTTACAAAATTAGTGTCAGTATCAACGTCACTGTTTGCCATCAGGCCTATTCTGTCCCACATCAAATATTCATAGCACTATAGAACTAATTTTCTCCGAATTATGGCTCTGTCGAAAGTTACGTAATAATGGGTTAAGAGTCTATTCTATATGCACAACGGATCTTACATTCTCTAGCTAATTTATTTTTATACCATCTATTTAATGGTACCTATAATCATACATGTTCATTAACTAAGTAACATTTCTTATTACCTCCGCCAACGAAGTTGCGAGGAGGTTATTTCTTCGCCCCTGTTTGTCTATTTGTACTTTTGTTTGTTTGTGAACAACTTCCTGGCCACAATTTTACTTATTGAGTGGAGAAACATTCAGGGATTAATTGTTGAGACGCGGAAGTGATTCATTTTTTAAAGTCCTTGGTCAAAGGTCAAGGTCGACCGAATGAACCCTAACCTTAACCCTAAGTTCGCACATGGTTACCAATCAGACTTCAAATACGCCTACGGTCTAAATTGATTTTGGGAAAGGCAAGCTGGTTTCGAGAAAAAAAACTACCGTGGCGGAGGTCTCCACTCTCAGAGTGCTCTTCTAGTTTACTGGCACTTTAGCCGTGCCTAATTTTGTTAACTATCTCTTTATATTTTATTGTTAATATTTTATCTACATATATTTTCCAATTTGTAGAAACTTGTAGCAAGATAACTTGCCTTTTATTTTCTTTCATAAAACGAAAAAAGTGTAATAATAATAATAATGAGAGAGAGAGAGAGAGAGAGAGAGAGAGAGAGAGAGAGAGAATACCTTAGGAATTCGTTTAAATTCACAAGCAATGACAAAGGAGTGGCTCATTAACCTTAAACGCATTATCTAATTGATTGGAAGTTCTCACTCTAACCAACGCACCGGTACTTTACCCCTCCCCCTCCTCATAACCCAAAGACATTCTATTTTACCTCTTATATATATATATATATATATACATACATATATAAATATATAAAAATATATAAATAAACATATATAAACATATATAAATATATATACACATATAAATATAATTAAATATATATATATATACACACATGTATAAATATATATATATATATATATATATAAATATATATATACATATATATATATATATAAATAAATATAAATATATATATATATAAATATATATATATATATATATACATATATATATATATATATATACATATATATATAGAGATTATATATACATATATATATATTTATATATATATATATATATAGATATACTGTAGATATATCTATATATATATATATACATATCTATATATATATATATATATATATATGTATATCCTTATCAACAAAATTCCATGACATATACAAACACATTCTCTTATGATGGTTATTTTCTAAAGAAAAAGAGAAATACATCTCAAGATATTTTGATTGTTCGTGGCTTCTCTCTTATTTGAATTATTTCCTTATTTCCATTGCTCACTGGGCTATTTTTCCCTCTTGGAGTCCTTGGGCTTATAGCATCCTGCTTTTCCAACTAGAGTTGTAGCTTAGCACGTAATAATAATAAAAATAATAATAATAAGAAGAAGAAGAAGAAGAAGAAGAAGAAGAAGAAGAAGAAGAAGAAGAAGAAGAATCCTTTTCAACAAAAATTCATTGAGAAAGGAAGACATACAAGAAGTGTTGATTTAAAAATAAGGATAATAAACAAGTTATAAATGAAGAACTAATTCTCTGCCAGAAATTAATCGTGTTTAGAGTGACTGTGCATAATTATAGAACAGAGAGAGAGAGAGAGAGAGAGAGAGAGAGAGAGAGAGGGGCTTCACGATAATAATAAATTTATTAGAAAGTAAAAAAATGAAAATGAATTTTGTGATGTATACAGGGTTGAGATGGAATTTGAATTACGACTGTCCTTCCCAACCTGCTGGATTGGGAAGAGACGAAATTTAAATTACTACTGTCCTTCCCAACCTGCTGGATTGGGAAGAGACGAAATTTAAATTACTACTGTCCTTCCCAACCTGCTGGATTGGGAAGAGACGGAATCTAAATTACTACTGTCCTTCCCAACCTGCTGGATTGGGAAGAGACGGAATCTAAATTACTACTGTCCTTCCCAACCTGCTGGATTGGGAAGAGACGGAATCTAAATTGCTACTGTCCTTCCCAACCTGCTGGATTGGGAAGAGATGGAATTTGAATTGCTACTGTCCTTCCCAACCTGCTGGATTGGGAAGAGAGGGAATCTAAATTGCTACTGTCCTTCCCAACCTGCTGGATTGGGAAGAGAGGGAATCTAAATTGCTACTGTCCTTCCCAACCGTGCTGGATTGGGAAGAGAGGGAATCTAAATTGCTACTGTCCTTCCCACCTGCTGGATTGGGAAGAGAGGGAATCTAAATTGCTACTGTCCTTCCCAACCTGCTGGATTGGGAAGAGAGGGAATCTAAATTGCTACTGTCCTTCCCAACCTGCTGGATTGGGAAGAGAGGGAATCTAAATTGCTACTGTCCTTCCCAACCTGCTGGATTGGGAAGAGAGGGAATCTAAATTGCTACTGTCCTTCCCAACCTGCTGGATTGGGAAGAGAGGGAATCTAAATTGCTACTGTCCTTCCCAACCTTCTGGATTGGGAAGAGATGGAATTTGAATTGCTACTGTCCTTCCCAACCTGCTGGATTGGGAAGAGAGGGAATCTAAATTGCTACTGTCCTTCCCAACCTGCTGGATTGGGAAGAGATGGAATTTGAATTACAACTGTCCTTCCCAGCCTGCTGGATTGGGAAGAGATGGAATTTGAATTGCTACTGTCCTTCCCAACCTGCTGGATTGGGAAGAGAGGGAATCTAAATTGCTACTGTCCTTCCCAACCTGCTGGATTGGGAAGAGAGGGAATCTAAATTGCTACTGTCCTTCCCAACCGTGCTGGATTGGGAAGAGAGGGAATCTAAATTGCTACTGTCCTTCCCAACCTGCTGGATTGGGAAGAGATGGAATTTGAATTAAGACTGTCCTTCCCAACCTGCTGGATTGGGAAGAGAGGGAATCTAAATTGCTACTGTCCTTCCCAACCTTCTGGATTGGGAAGAGATGGAATTTGAATTGCTACTGTCCTTCCCAACCTGCTGGATTGGGAAGAGAGGGAATCTAAATTGCTACTGTCCTTCCCAACCTGCTGGATTGGGAAGAGATGGAATTTGAATTACAACTGTCCTTCCCAGCCTGCTGGATTGGGAAGAGATGGAATTTGAATTGCTACTGTCCTTCCCAACCTGCTGGATTGGGAAGAGAGGGAATCTAAATTGCTACTGTCCTTCCCAACCTGCTGGATTGGGAAGAGAGGGAATCTAAATTGCTACTGTCCTTCCCAACCTGCTGGATTGGGAAGAGACGAAATTTAAATTACTACTGTCCTTCCCAACCTGCTGGATTGGGAAGAGACGGAATCTAAATTGCTACTGTCCTTCCCAACCTGCTGGATTGGGAAGAGATGGAATTTGAATTGCTACTGTCCTTCCCAACCTGCTGGATTGGGAAGAGAGGGAATCTAAATTGCTACTGTCCTTCCCAACCTGCTGGATTGGGAAGAGAGGGAATCTAAATTGCTACTGTCCTTCCCAACCTGCTGGATTGGGAAGAGAGGGAATCTAAATTGCTACTGTCCTTCCCAACCTGCTGGATTGGGAAGAGAGGGAATCTAAATTGCTACTGTCCTTCCCAACCTTCTGGATTGGGAAGAGATGGAATTTGAATTGCTACTGTCCTTCCCAACCTGCTGGATTGGGAAGAGAGGGAATCTAAATTGCTACTGTCCTTCCCAACCTGCTGGATTGGGAAGAGATGGAATTTGAATTACAACTGTCCTTCCCAGCCTGCTGGATTGGGAAGAGATGGAATTTGAATTGCTACTGTCCTTCCCAACCTGCTGGATTGGGAAGAGAGGGAATCTAAATTGCTACTGTCCTTCCCAACCTGCTGGATTGGGAAGAGAGGGAATTTGAATTGCTACTGTCCTTCCCAACCTGCTGGATTGGGAAGAGATGGAATTTGAATTACAACTGTCCTTCCCAGCCTGCTGGATTGGGAAGAGATGGAATTTGAAATGCTACTGTCATTCCCAACCTGCTGGATTGGGAAGAGACGGAATCTAAATTACTACTGTCCTTCCCAACCTGCTGGATTGGGAAGAGACGAAATTTAAATTACTACTGTCCTTCCCAACCTGCTGGATTGGGAAGAGACGAAATTTAAATTACTACTGTCCTTCCCAACCTGCTGGATTGGGAAGAGACGGAATCTAAATTGCTACTGTCCTTCCCAACCTGCTGGATTGGGAAGAGATGGAATTTGAATTGCTACTGTCCTTCCCAACCTGCTGGATTGGGAAGAGAGGGAATCTAAATTGCTACTGTCCTTCCCAACCTGCTGGATTGGGAAGAGAGGGAATCTAAATTGCTACTGTCCTTCCCAACCGTGCTGGATTGGGAAGAGAGGGAATCTAAATTGCTACTGTCCTTCCCAACCTGCTGGATTGGGAAGAGAGGGAATCTAAATTGCTACTGTCCTTCCCAACCTGCTGGATTGGGAAGAGAGGGAATCTAAATTGCTACTGTCCTTCCCAACCTGCTGGATTGGGAAGAGAGGGAATCTAAATTGCTACTGTCCTTCCCAACCTGCTGGATTGGGAAGAGAGGGAATCTAAATTGCTACTGTCCTTCCCAACCTGCTGGATTGGGAAGAGAGGGAATCTAAATTGCTACTGTCCTTCCCAACCTTCTGGATTGGGAAGAGATGGAATTTGAATTGCTACTGTCCTTCCCAACCTGCTGGATTGGGAAGAGAGGGAATCTAAATTGCTACTGTCCTTCCCAACCTGCTGGATTGGGAAGAGATGGAATTTGAATTACAACTGTCCTTCCCAGCCTGCTGGATTGGGAAGAGATGGAATTTGAATTGCTACTGTCCTTCCCAACCTGCTGGATTGGGAAGAGAGGGAATCTAAATTGCTACTGTCCTTCCCAACCTGCTGGATTGGGAAGAGAGGGAATCTAAATTGCTACTGTCCTTCCCAACCGTGCTGGATTGGGAAGAGAGGGAATCTAAATTGCTACTGTCCTTCCCAACCTGCTGGATTGGGAAGAGATGGAATTTGAATTAAGACTGTCCTTCCCAACCTGCTGGATTGGGAAGAGAGGGAATCTAAATTGCTACTGTCCTTCCCAACCTGCTGGATTGGGAAGAGAGGGAATCTAAATTGCTACTGTCCTTCCCAACCTGCTGGATTGGGAAGAGATGGAATTTGAATTACGACTGTCCTTCCCAACCTGCTGGATTGGGAAGAGAGGGAATCTAAATTGCTACTGTCCTTCCCAACCTGCTGGATTGGGAAGAGATGGAATTTGAATTACGACTGTCCTTCCCAACCTGCTGGATTGGGAAGAGATGGAATCTGAATTGCTACTGTCCTTCCCAACCTGCTGGATTGGGAAGAGATGGAATTTGAATTACGACTGTCCTTCCCAACCTGCTGGATTGGGAAGAGAGGGAATTTGAATTACGACTGTCCTTCCCAACCTGCTGGAATGGGAAGAGAGGGAATCTAAATTGCTACTGTCCTTCCCAACCTGCTGGATTGGGAAGAGATGGAATTTGAATTACGACTGTCCTTCCCAACCTGCTGGATTGGGAAGAGAGGGAATCTAAATTGCTACTGTCCTTCCCAACCTGCTGGATTGGGAAGAGATGGAATTTGAATTACGACTGTCCTTCCCAACCTGCTGGATTGGGAAGAGAGGGAATTTGAATTACGACTGTCCTTCCCAACCTGCTGGATTGGGAAGAGAGGGAATCTGAATTGCTACTGTCCTTCCCAACCTGCTGGATTGGGAAGAGAGGGAATCTAAATTGCTACTGTCCTTCCCAACCTGCTGGATTGGGAAGAGATGGAATTTGAATTACGACTGTCCTTCCCAACCTGCTGGATTGGGAAGAGATGGAATCTAAATTGCTACTGTCCTTCCCAACCTGCTGGATTGGGAAGAAAGGGAATCTAAATTGCTACTGTCCTTCCCAACCTGCTGGATTGGGAAGAGAGGGAATCTAAATTGCGACTGTCCTTCCCAACCTGCTGGATTGGGAAGAGAGGGAATTTGAATTACGACTGTCCTTCACAACCTGCTGGATTGGGAAGAGAGGGAATTTGAATTACGACTGTCCTTCCCAACCTGCTGGATTGGGAAGAGAGGGAATCTAAATTGCTACTGTCCTTCCCAACCTGCTGGATTGGGAAGAGAGGGAATCTAAATTGCTACTGTCCTCCCAACCTGCTGGATTGGGAAGAGATGGAATTTGAATTACGACTGTCCTTCCCAACCTGCTGGATTGGGAAGAGAGGGAATCTAAATTGCTACTGTCCTTCCCAACCTGCTGGATTGGGAAGAGAGGGAATCTAAATTGCTACTGTCCTTCCCAACCTGCTGGATTGGGAAGAGATGGAATTTGAATTACGACTGTCCTTCCCAACCTGCTGGATTGGGAAGAGAGGGAATCTAAATTGCTACTGTCCTTCCCAACCTGCTGGATTGGGAAGAGAGGGAATCTAAATTGCTACTGTCCTTCCCAACCTGCTGGATTGGGAAGAGATGGAATTTGAATTACGACTGTCCTTCCCAACCTGCTGGATTGGGAAGAGAGGGAATCTAAATTGCTACTGTCCTTCCCAACCTGCTGGATTGGGAAGAGAGGGAATCTAAATTGCTACTGTCCTTCCCAACCTGCTGGATTGGGAAGAGAGGGAATCTAAATTGCTACTGTCCTTCCCAACCTGCTGGATTGGGAAGAGAGGGAATTTGAATTACGACTGTCCTTCCCAACCTGCTGGATTGGGAAGAGAGGGAATCTAAATTGCTACTGTCCTTCCCAACCTGCTGGATTGGGAAGAGAGGGAATCTAAATTGCTACTGTCCTTCCCAACCTGCTGGATTGGGAAGAGAGGGAATCTAAATTGCTACTGTCCTTCCCAACCTTCTGGATTGGGAAGAGATGGAATTTGAATTGCTACTGTCCTTCCCAACCTGCTGGATTGGGAAGAGAGGGAATCTAAATTGCTACTGTCCTTCCCAACCTGCTGGATTGGGAAGAGATGGAATTTGAATTACAACTGTCCTTCCCAGCCTGCTGGATTGGGAAGAGATGGAATTTGAATTGCTACTGTCCTTCCCAACCTGCTGGATTGGGAAGAGAGGGAATCTAAATTGCTACTGTCCTTCCCAACCTGCTGGATTGGGAAGAGAGGGAATCTAAATTGCTACTGTCCTTCCCAACCGTGCTGGATTGGGAAGAGAGGGAATCTAAATTGCTACTGTCCTTCCCAACCTGCTGGATTGGGAAGAGATGGAATTTGAATTAAGACTGTCCTTCCCAACCTGCTGGATTGGGAAGAGAGGGAATCTAAATTGCTACTGTCCTTCCCAACCTGCTGGATTGGGAAGAGAGGGAATCTAATTGCTACTGTCCTTCCCAACCTGCTGGATTGGGAAGAGATGGAATTTGAATTACGACTGTCCTTCCCAACCTGCTGGATTGGGAAGAGAGGGAATCTAAATTGCTACTGTCCTTCCCAACCTGCTGGATTGGGAAGAGATGGAATTTGAATTACGACTGTCCTTCCCAACCTGCTGGATTGGGAAGAGATGGAATCTGAATTGCTACTGTCCTTCCCAACCTGCTGGATTGGGAAGAGATGGAATTTGAATTACGACTGTCCTTCCCAACCTGCTGGATTGGGAAGAGAGGGAATTTGAATTACGACTGTCCTTCCCAACCTGCTGGAATGGGAAGAGAGGGAATCTAAATTGCTACTGTCCTTCCCAACCTGCTGGATTGGGAAGAGATGGAATTTGAATTACGACTGTCCTTCCCAACCTGCTGGATTGGGAAGAGAGGGAATCTAAATTGCTACTGTCCTTCCCAACCTGCTGGATTGGGAAGAGATGGAATTTGAATTACGACTGTCCTTCCCAACCTGCTGGATTGGGAAGAGAGGGAATTTGAATTACGACTGTCCTTCCCAACCTGCTGGATTGGGAAGAGAGGGAATCTAAATTGCTACTGTCCTTCCCAACCTGCTGGATTGGGAAGAGAGGGAATCTAAATTGCTACTGTCCTTCCCAACCTGCTGGATTGGGAAGAGATGGAATTTGAATTACGACTGTCCTTCCCAACCTGCTGGATTGGGAAGAGATGGAATCTAAATTGCTACTGTCCTTCCCAACCTGCTGGATTGGGAAGAAAGGGAATCTAAATTGCTACTGTCCTTCCCAACCTGCTGGATTGGGAAGAGAGGGAATCTAAATTGCGACTGTCCTTCCCAACCTGCTGGATTGGGAAGAGAGGGAATTTGAATTACGACTGTCCTTCACAACCTGCTGGATTGGGAAGAGAGGGAATTTGAATTACGACTGTCCTTCCCAACCTGCTGGATTGGGAAGAGAGGGAATCTAAATTGCTACTGTCCTTCCCAACCTGCTGGATTGGGAAGAGAGGGAATCTAAATTGCTACTGTCCTCCCAACCTGCTGGATTGGGAAGAGATGGAATTTGAATTACGACTGTCCTTCCCAACCTGCTGGATTGGGAAGAGAGGGAATCTAAATTGCTACTGTCCTTCCCAACCTGCTGGATTGGGAAGAGAGGGAATCTAAATTGCTACTGTCCTTCCCAACCTGCTGGATTGGGAAGAGATGGAATTTGAATTACGACTGTCCTTCCCAACCTGCTGGATTGGGAAGAGAGGGAATCTAAATTGCTACTGTCCTTCCCAACCTGCTGGATTGGGAAGAGAGGGAATCTAAATTGCTACTGTCCTTCCCAACCTGCTGGATTGGGAAGAGATGGAATTTGAATTACGACTGTCCTTCCCAACCTGCTGGATTGGGAAGAGAGGGAATCTAAATTGCTACTGTCCTTCCCAACCTGCTGGATTGGGAAGAGAGGGAATCTAAATTGCTACTGTCCTTCCCAACCTGCTGGATTGGGAAGAGAGGGAATCTAAATTGCGACTGTCCTTCCCAACCTGCTGGATTGGGAAGAGAGGGAATTTGAATTACGACTGTCCTTCCCAACCTGCTGGATTGGGAAGAGAGGGAATCTAAATTGCTACTGTCCTTCCCAACCTGCTGGATTGGGAAGAGACGGAATCTAAATTGCTACTGTCCTTCCCAACCTGCTGGATTGGGAAGAGATGGAATTTGAATTACGACTGTCCTTCCCAACCTGCTGGATTGGGAAGAGATGGAATTTGAATTACGACTGTCCTTCCCAACCTGCTGGATTGGGAAGAGATGGAATTTGAATTGCTACTGTCCTTCCCAACCTGCTGGATTGGGAAGAGAGGGAATCTAAATTGCTACTGTCCTTCCCAACCTGCTGGATTGGAAAGAGAGGGAATCTAAATTGCTAATGTCCTTCCCAACCTGCTGGATTGGGAAGAGATGAAATTTGAATTACAACTGTCCTTCCCAACCTGCTGGATTGGGAAGAGATGGAATTTGAATTGCTACTGTCCTTCCCAACCTGCTGGATTGGGAAGAGATGGAATTTGAATTGCTACTGTCCTTCCCAACCTGCTGGATTGGGAAGAGAGGAAATCTAAATTGCTACTGTCCTTCCCAACCTGCTGGATTGGGAAGAGATGGAATTTGAATTACGACTGTCCTTAGCAACCTGCTGGATTGGGAAGAGATGGAATTTGAATTGCTACTGTCCTTCCCAACCTGCTGGATTGGGAAGAGATGGAATTTGAATTGCTACTGTCCTTCCCAACCTGCTGGATTGGGAAGAGATGGAATCTAAATTGCTACTGTCCTTCCCAACCTGCTGGATTGGGAAGAGATGGAATCTAAATTGCTACTGTCCTTCCCAACCTGCTGGATTGGGAAGAGAGGGAATCTAAATTGCTACTGTCCTTCCCAACCTGCTGGATTGGGAACAGATGGAATTTGAATTACGACTGTCCTTCCCAACCTGCTGGATTGGGAAGAGATGGAATTTGAATGACAACTGTCCTTCCCAACCTGCTGGATTGGGAAGAGATGGAATTTGAATTGCTACTGTCCTTCCCAACCTGCTGGATTGGGAAGAGATGGAATTTGAATTGCTACTGTCCTTCCCAACCTGCTGGATTGGGAAGAGAGGAAATCTAAATTGCTACTGTCCTTCCCAACCTGCTGGATTGGGAAGAGATGGAATTTGAATTACGACTGTCCTTCCCAACCTGCTGGATTGGGAAGAGATGGAATTTGAATTACAACTGTCCTTCCCAACCTGCTGGATTGGGAAGAGATGGAATTTGAATTGCTACTGTCCTTCCCAACCTGCTGGATTGGGAAGAGAGGGAATCTAAATTGCTACTGTCCTTCCCAACCTGCTGGATTAGGAAGAGAGGATATCTAAATTGCTACTGTCCTTCCCAACCTGCTGGATTGGGAAGAGATGGAATTTGAATTACGACTGTCCTTCCCAACCTGCTGGATTGGGAAGAGATGGAATTTGAATTACAACTGTCCTTCCCAACCTGCTGGATTGCGAAGAGATGGAATTTGAATTGCTACTGGCCTTCCCTGGATTGGGAAGAGAGGGAATCTAAATTGCTACTGTCCTTCCCAACCTGCTGGATTGGGAAGAGAGGGAATCTAAATTGCTACTGTCCTTCCCAACCTGCTGGATTGGGAAGAGATGGAATTTGAATTACGACTGTCCTTCCCAACCTGCTGGATTGGGAAGAGAGGGAATCTAAATTGCTACTGTCCTTCCCAACCTGCTGGATTGGGAAGAGAGGGAATTTGAATTGCGACTGTCCTTCCCAACCTGCTGGATTGGCTGGATTGGGAAGAGAGGGAATTTGAATTGCTACTGTCCTTCCCAACCTGCTGGATTGGGAAGAGAGGGAATCTAAATTGCTACTGTCCTTCTCAACCTGCTGGATTGGGAAGAGATGGAATTTGAATTAAGACTGTCCTTCCCAACCTGCTGGATTGGGAAGAGAGGGAATTTGAATTACGACTGTCCTTCCCAACCTGCTGGATTGGGAAGAGAGGGAATCTAAATTGCTACTGTCCTTCCCAACCTGCTGGATTGGGAAGAGAGGGAATCTAAATTGCTACTGTCCTTCCCAACCTGCTGGATTGGGAAGAGACGGAATCTAAATTGCTACTGTCCTTCCCAACCTGCTGGATTGTGAAGAGATGGAATTTGAATTACGACTGTCCTTCCCAACCTGCTGGATTGGGAAGAGATGGAATTTGAAATGCTACTGTCATTCCCAACCTGCTGGATTGGGAAGAGAGGGAATCTAAATTGCTACTGTCCTTCCCAACCTGCTGGATTGGGAAGAGATGGAATTTGAATTACAACTGTCCTTCCCAACCTGCTGGATTGGGAAGAGATGGAATTTGAATTGCTACTGTCCTTCCCAACCTGCTGGATTGGGAAGAGATGGAATTTGAATTGCTACTGTCCTTCCCATCCTGCTGGATTGGGAAGAGAGGAAATCTAAATTGCTACTGTCCTTCCCAACCTGCTGGATTGGGAAGAGATGGAATTTGAATTACGACTGTCCTTCCCAACCTGCTGGATTGGTAAGAGATGGAATTTGAATTACAACTGTCCTTCCCAACCTGCTGGATTGGGAAGAGATGGAATTTGAATTGCTACTGTCCTTCCCAACCTGCTGGATTGGGAAGAGAGGAAATCTAAATTGCTACTGTCCTTCCCAACCTGCTGGATTGGGAAGAGAGGGAATCTAAATTGCTACTGTCCTTCCCAACCTGCTGGATTAGGAAGAGATGGAATTTGAATTACAACTGTCCTTCCCAACCTGCTGGATTGGGAAGAGATGGAATTTGAATTGCTACTGTCCTTCCCAACCTGCTGGATTGGGAAGAGATGGAATATAAATTGCTACTGTCCTTCCCAACCTGCTGGATTGGGAAGAGAGGGAATCTAAATTGCTACTGTCCTTCCCAACCTGCTGGATTGGGAAGAGATGGAATTTGAATTACGACTGTCCTTCCCAACCTGCTGGATTGGGAAGAGATGGAATTTGAATTGCTACTGTACTTCCCAACCTGCTGGATTGGGAAGAGAGGAAATCTAAATTGCTACTGTCCTTCTCAACCTGCGGGATTGGGAAGAGATGGAATTTGAATTATAACTGTCCTTCCCAACCTGCTGGATTGGGAAGAGATGGAATTTGAATTAAAACTGTCCTTCCCAACCTGCTGGATTGGGAAGAGATGGAATTTGAATTGCTACTGTCCTTCCCAACCTGCTGGATTGGGAAGAGAGGGAATTTGAATTGCTACTGTCCTTCCCAACCTGCTGGATTGGGAAGAGAGGAAATCTAAATTGCTACTGTCCTTCCCAACCTGCTGGATTGGGAAGAGAGGGAATCTAAATTGCTACTGTCCTTCCCAACCTGCTGGATTGGGAAGAGAGGGAATTTGAATTACGACTGTCCTTCCCAACCTGCTGGATTGGGAAGAGAGGGAATCTAAATTGCTACTGTCCTTCCCAACCTGCTGGATTGGGAAGAGATGGAATTTGAATTACGACTGTCCTTCCCAACCTGCTGGATTGGGAAGAGATGGAATTTGAATTACGACTGTCCTTCCCAACCTGCTGGATTGGGAAGAGAGGGAATCTAAATTGTTACTGTCCTTCCCAACCTGCTGGATTGGGAAGAGAGGAAATCTAAATTGCTACTGTCCTTCCCAACCTGCTGGATTGGGAAGAGATGGAATTTGAATTGCTACTGTCCTTCCCAACCTGCTGGATTGGGAAGAGAGGGAATCTAAATTGCTACTGTCCTTCCCAACCTGCTGGATTGGGAAGAGAGGGAATTTGAATTACGACTGTCCTTCCCAACCTGCTGGATTGGGAAGAGAGGGAATTTGAATTGCGACTGTCCTTCCCAACCTGCTGGATTGGGAAGAGAGGGAATTTGAATTGCGACTGTCCTTCCCAACCTGCTGGATTGGGAAGAGAGGGAATTTGAATTGCGACTGTCCTTTCCAACCTGCTGGATTGGGAAGAGATGGAATTTGAATTACGACTGTCCTTCCCAACCTGCTGGATTGGGAAGAGATGGAAATTGAATTGCTACTGTCCTTCCCAACCTGCTGGATTGGGAAGAGAGGAAATCTAAATTGCTACTGTCCTTCCCAACCTGCTGGATTGGGAAGAGAGGGAATTTGAATTGCGACTGTCCTTCCCAGAGAGGAAATCTAAATTGCGACTGTCCTTCCCAACCTGCTGGATTGGGAAGAGATGGAATCTAAATTGCTACTGTCATTCCCAACCTGCTGGATTGGGAAGAGAGGGAATTTGAATTGCGACTGTCCTTCCCAACCTGCTGAATTGGGAAGAGAGGGAATTTGAATTGCGACTGTCCTTCCCAACCTGCTGGATTGGGAAGAGAGGGAATCTAAATTGCTACTGTCCTTCCCAACCTGCTGGATTGGGAAGAGATGGAATTTGAATTACGACTGTCCTTCCCAACCTGCTGGATTGGGAAGAGAGGGAATCTAAATTGCTACTGTCCTTCCCAACCTGCTGGATTGGGAAGAGAGGAAATCTAAATTGCTACTGTCCTTCCCAACCTGCTGGATTGGGAAGAGAGGGAATCTAAATTGCTACTGTCCTTCCCAACCTGCTGGATTGGGAAGAGAGGGAATTTGAATTACGACTGTCCTTCCCAACCTGCTGGATTGGGAAGAGAGGGAATCTAAATTGCTACTGTCCTTCCCAACCTGCTGGATTGGGAAGAGATGGAATTTGAATTACGACTGTCCTTCCCAACCTGCTGGATTGGGAAGAGATGGAATTTGAATTACGACTGTCCTTCCCAACCTGCTGGATTGGGAAGAGAGGGAATCTAAATTGCTACTGTCCTTCCCAACCTGCTGGATTGGGAAGAGAGGAAATCTAAATTGCTACTGTCCTTCCCAACCTGCTGGATTGGGAAGAGATGGAATTTGAATTGCTACTGTCCTTCCCAACCTGCTGGATTGG
>NC_090731.1:174566776-174569276 GCF_036898095.1 Palaemon carinicauda | reverse complement strand
TCTTCTTTCTTTTTCCTAACATTCATACTACAAACACTAAACCCATTCCCTCAACTAAGAGACTTTCACGTGCATTTCTAATGCTATAATCGTTCCACACTCAATTACCTTGAACAAACAAATCCAACATCCCCTTCATAAGCCCAATTTACACATAAAACTGTCACTCAATGGTTTAAATTATGTAATACAAGAATTCTTTTCATCACAAAATACATTTTAAAACATGCATCCGAATTAGCCTCCACTTATCATTATATATTCTAGAGTGGACCCTCAAGCAAGAGTCTAGAATCTTAGATTATTCTGTTTCCTTATTACCTTTCCCCAATGGGTTATTTTCCCTGTTGGGGACCTTGGGCTTAAAGTATTTTTTTTCCTAATAGGGTTCTAGCTTAAGCAAGTAATAACAACAACAACAATAATAATAATAATAATAATAATAATAAATTTCTTGTGTATATCCCACAGTGTACACATTCTTCATTGAACTTAACAGTGTTTCATATAAACTATTGATCCAAACAAACAATTACCTTTAAAAGAATACACAAAGTACATAAATCAACATCAATTATTATTATTATTATTATTATTATTATTATTATTATTATTACTACTACATCCCTAATTGGAAAAGCAAGATGCTATAAGCCCAAGAGCTCCAACAGGGAAAAATAGCCCAGTGAGGAAAGGAAACCAAGAAACAAATAAACTATATATAGGAAGTAATGAACAACCAAAATAAAACATCTCAAAAACAGCAACAACACCAGAACAGATATTTCATATATAAACTATAAAAAGACTTATGATATGAAAAAGCTACTTCATAAAGAAATCTGGTACTTCAAAACACAAAAAGACCTCTTACAAGCTGCTAATCGAAATCTAATGTCTTCTGCAATAAGGAACTTTACTTAACCCAACCTATTTACGGTTGGATACGAAGCAGGAAACAAATTACTCGTTGGCAACCCCTTTAGGGTTTGGCTAAGGAAATGGGTTGTTGGTGAATTATGATTATCATTTTAGTCTGCGATATTATATACTGTCATTCACAGAGGGGTGAATCGGAGAGATTTCTTTAATACGTCAATTACGGTCTCATGCCGTTACTTGTACTGAAAAATGGGTCGTGGTTATTACTCTAACTTTTGAAGTTAATGTAGGGAAATATGGGAACAATTTGAAAATTTCACTTCAAATACAATAATTTCAGCAGATACTTTTCCTACAGTCTTTACAGATAAGAATAATGTTCATCTAAATATTTGAAGTTTAAAGAATGAAAATAAAATTGCAAATTGAATTTGTACTTGTTCATTTAAAATATATATATATATATATATATATATATATATATATATATATATATATATATATATATATATATATATATATATATATATATATATATATTATATATATATATATATATATATACGTATATATATAATATAATATATATATAAAATATATATATATATATATATATCACAGGTGACGTTCATACATGTAAATATGAACCAAAAATAATTCATTATCTAATTCAACTCTCCAATACACATCCACTGAAAATTCTTTCCACGATGAGGTAAAGTCTACTGTTGAAATTATTTAGATTTAAGAGGCACAGGTTCGAATCATGACCTAGCTAAAAATAATCATAAAAAGAAAAGAATTTACATTGGATGTACCAATCCCAAGATAGAATTTGGTATTGAAGTTCATTTGTGGTTGATATTTATGTATGTATATCAACAACAACAACAACAACAACAACAACAAATGCAGCCGTTTCTAGTCCATTGCAATACAAAGGCTTCCGTCAAGTCTTTAGTCAGGCCCAGGGTTTGGCTAGTTTTCATCACCACGCTAGCCACTGCGGATTGGTGATGGTGGGAGAATAGTCTGGTCGTACACAGCAAGCCAACCTAGTATGGGTGGCCCTGATAATGGAGATACACAAACACTTCCACCATGTTAAGGTATACCTCCCACTCAGAAAGGGGTATATATATATATATATATATGTATATATATATATATATATATATATATATATATATGTATATATGTGTATATATATATATATATATATACGTATATATGTGTATATATATATATATATATATACGTGTGTGTGTATATTTAGAGAACTTACACCTGCTCCAAGGATGAGCATCTTAGCCTCTGCAAGGCAGTCACCTTCGCCCATAGAGTAATGTTATTATATCACAAAATTCAACTACTTCTTGCCACTCAATAGGCCTACCTTTCACATAAATTTAACACACATCATCACAATGCCAAACATCATTTTCCTTAAGGAGTCGAAAAAAAATAACAAAAAACTTAACGGCCTTGGAAGACAATAAATAATACTATATAAAACACAAGTAAAAGGTTTCAAGAAAAACAAAGTGATGTAAGCTATTAAACTGACGACCATCTGCCAGTGAATACTTTACCAATATTTAAAGATTATCCTAATCTT
>NC_090731.1:174536776-174539276 GCF_036898095.1 Palaemon carinicauda | reverse complement strand
GAACGCAGGCAAAACCACCTCCCAAATTCGTTGGCGGAGTTAATATGTATATAATCATCAAGATAGACAGATAAAAGAGATGACTAAATTTTCAAACAACTATACTAAATTTTTTTAATGAAGCAAATTTGCACAGACTCTCAGGAGTGCCCATTTAGCTCAGAAAAGTTTCCTACCAGCTGATTGGTTGGACAAAATAATTCTAACCAATCAGCTATTAGGAAACTTTTCCGAGTCAAAAGGGCACCCCTGTGAGTCAGTGCAATTGCGCCTCATTAAAAAAAAATGAGTATAGGAAGCCAGTCATTTAACTTGAACAATTGGGAAAGGGATATGGACTATAGATAGCCAAAAAAGGCGGACAGTATGAGGATTAGTCAGAACCAAGCCTGAGGTACTCCTCCTGCTCCTCCTCCGCTCTTCTGACCTTATCAGGATGGCGCCAAAATGAGTGTGGACGGGGCCGTAGGAGAAGGATGGGGGAAGGGAGGTCACTCTTGAGAGAGTGAGTTCTTTTCGATTCAGGATCCCACTCCACGATAAAAATAAGAGCTCCTTAAAGATCCACCCTCTTGATGTCCTTTATCAACAGGGTTCAGTAGTGGCTCCTTGAGAGGCTTGTCAAGATCCTACGGAGGACAACGTCAAGAATTTCTTATTCTATTTAAGAAAAAGAGGGTACTCATTTACTATCATGACTTCATTGCAGTGCGCTTTAGAAAAATTACATTTTGATTTTTTATTTAATTTTTTTCTTGCAAAGTATTTTCTCTCTTTCTTTGTAGGAGAATAAATTACAACAATAAAAGGCAATGCACTCACGATTCTCTTAAAGAATCTCGTAAACCATAAACAATCAAGGACGACACTTCCTACTTGATTCTATTAGCTTTCATCCTTACTTAGTTCCTTATGATGAAGAATCATAATGTTGCATGATTGAAATACCTACCAAACAAAAAATAAATTTAATCCATAAACAGTCTTGATGCAACGACTAGTTGTGTTAGCAAAGATTATTATCTTACAGACGACCAAAAATGAAGAGCAGTCTCCCCCCCCCCAAAAAAAAAAAAAACTTAGAAGTCGCCGTAATGATTAATGATAATAGTAAATCTAACCTTGGCAATTTTTTTTTAGTTTCAAGGGCAGATGGTTTTACCTTCATTATGAGATTAAGACAACGAAACGTTTCAACATACGAGACCCAAACAGATATATACCAGACTAAGACAACGAAACGTTTCAGCATACGAGATCCAAACAGATATATACCAGATTAAGACACGGAAACGTTTCAACATACGAGATGCAAACAGGCATATATCAAATTACATCAACGAAACGTTTCAACAGACGAGATCCTAACAGAAATATATCAGATTAAGACAACGGAAAGTTTCAACATACGCGATCCAAACAGACATATATCAGATGGAGACAACGAAACGTTTCAACATACGAGATCCAAACAGATATATATCAGATTAAGCAGTTATACATCAGTTTAAGACAACGATACGTTTCAACATATGAGATCCAAACAGTTATATATCAAATTAAGACAACGAAACGTTTCAGCATACGGGATCCAAACAGATGTATATTAAAACAAAACAAAAGTTTCAGCATACAAGATCCAAACAGATGTATATCTAGACAAAAGAACGTTTCAGCATACGAGATCCAAACACATGTATATTAAAACAAAAAAAAAAGTTTCAGCATACAAGATCCAAACAGATGTGTATTGAAACAACGAAACGTTTCAGCATACGACATCCAAACAGATATTTATCAGATTAAGACAACGAAACGTTTCAGCATACAAAATCTAAACAGATAATTGAATGAAAATACAAATAATAATACTTGCGGACACACTTCTCTGGGAGTGCCTTTCATAGTACGTTCCATTGAAGGTGATTACTTCCGATAGCCTTTTCACTATTCCAATCTTTTACCATTCATGGGTTTATGGATTTTCTACACAAGTGTTTAAGCATATTGTTAACAAGTGTACCAATACCGTATGAAATAATGACTGTGTACCGTTCTGGGAAATATATCAAGAAGGTACTGTACTGTAACTTCATATTTCCAAAATATTTGTTCCGTTCCACCTACATGTGACCTTAAATCAACAACCACAATGATTTTACTTCCCTCTTTAAATGACAAATGACATTTCCCCCTCACTTACTAAAACTGGAATTCCTCCCTGTTCAAAGAAACACCTACGTAAAACGCATTAAACTAAGCAGGAAATACAAATAATTTGTCAGGATAATACCCCATATTGTATCATCAATTTCCCTAATCACTAGGATGTTTGGCCCTATCCTTTTCCTGGTGCTGGGGAAATTATTAAATTTCTCTTCAATGTGTTCATTATAACCATATCCAGAAATCCAAAACCATTCTCAATCTAATTTGCCACATATATTAATTATGCCGTCACTCCTTCATTCTCCTTAATCCACACATAATGATTTCTCAT
>NC_090731.1:174524276-174526776 GCF_036898095.1 Palaemon carinicauda | reverse complement strand
CACTAAGTTAAAAGAAATGTAAAGCAAGCGGGAAGAAAGAAATTAGGAATAGAGGTAAAGTGGACAAACACCTCACACGTCTCGAAGTGTCGATCTAACCGAGCCAGGACTCCTCGCTGCTGGGAGGAAGGACGCTGGTGACTGGTACAATACAAGAACATACGCTACCGGGGTCTAAAGCGATGCCAGGCAGGGCAGCCGATCAGTACTACGGTCTACTCCGAAGCCAAAGCAAAGTCCTTCAAAAAGAAGGCAATCGTGCTTACTCCATACAAAATGGGGGAAAAAATACGTTAATATTAAAAGATGGATAAAAGGGAAGTGCAGAAGGGAGGCTACAAAGACCCTTAACGACGTGTGATGGAGAAAGCAAAAGTTACTTTTCCAGATACTGTGGTACGAAAAAAAAATTTCTGATCATCATTGTATTTCCAAGAATTAATATTATTATTATTATTATTATTTGCTAAGCTGCAACCCTAGTTGGAAAAGCAGGATGCTATAAGCCCGGGGGCTCCAACAGGGAAAACAGCCCAGTAAGGAAAGGAAACAAGGAAAAAATATTAATTGTTTTAAGAACAGCAACAATATTAAAATAAATATTTCTTATATAAACTATAAAAACTTTAACAACACAAGAGGAGGAGAAACAAGAGAGAACAGTGTGCCCGAGTGTACCCTCAAGCAAGAGAACTCTAACCCAAGGCAGTGAAAGACCATGGTACAGAGGTTATGGCACTACCCAAGACTTGAGAACAATGGTTTGATTTCGGAGTGTCCTTCTCCTAGAAGAGCTGCTTACCATAGCTAAAGAGTCCCTTCTACCCTTACCAAGAGGAAAGTAGCCACTGACCGACTACAGTGCAGTACTTAACCCCTTGAGAGAGAAAAAAAATGTTTGGTAATCTCAGTGTTGTCAGGTGTATGAGGACAGAGGAGAATGTGTAAAGAATAGGCCAGACTATTTGGTGTATGTGTAGGCAAAGGGAAAATAAACCGTAACCAGAGAAAAGGATCCAATGTAGTACTGTCTGGCCAGTCAAAGGATCCCATAACTCTCTAACGGTAGTATCTCAACGGGTGGTTGGTGCCCTGGCCAACCTACTACGTTAGGCATTTAACAAGAAAAAAAGAAATAATCATGAATTTCTGGTGTCACTGTCTCAGTTATGTTAGACATTTAATGGCTGTTACTGTCTCAGTTACGTTAGACATTTAAAGGCTGTTACTGTCTCAGTTACGTTAGACATTTAAAGGCTGTTACTGTTTCAGTTACGTTAGGCATTTAATGACTGCTACTGTCTCAGTTACGTTAGACATTTAAAGGCTGTTACTGTCTCAGTTACGTTAGACATTTAATGGCTGTTACTGTCTCAGTTACGTTAGACATTTAAAGGCCACGTTAGGCATTTAATGACTGCTACTGTCTCAGTTACATTAGACATTTAATGGCTGTTACTGTCTCAGTTACGTTAGACATTTAAAGGCTGTTACTGTCTCAGTTACGTTAGACATTTAAAGGCTGTTACTGTCTCAGTTACGTTAGACATTTAAAGGCTGTTACTGTCTCAGTTACGTTAGACATTTAATGGCTGTTACTGTCTCAGTTACGTTAGACATTTAAAGGCTGTTACTGTCTCAGTTACGTTAGGCATTTAACGGCTGTTACTGTCTCAGTTACGTTAGACATTTAATGGCTGTTACTGTCTCAGTTACGTTAGGCATTTAATGGCTGCTACTGTCTCAGTTACGTTAGACATTTAAAGGCTGTTACTGTTTCAGTTACGTTAGGCATTTAATGACTGCTACTGTCTCAGTTACGTTAGACATTTAAAGGCTGTTACTGTCTCAATTACGTTAGACATTTAATGGCTGTTACTGTCTCAGTTACGTTAGACATTTAATGGCTGTTACTGTTTCAGCTATGTCACTGTCCTAAAAATATTTCATATCAAATGTTCATTACTTCTGTTGTAGTTCATTTATTTCCTTTCCTCACTGGGCTATTTTCCTTGTTGGAGCCTTTTTGCTTATGGCATCCACCTTTCCTAAGTATGGTTATTGCTTGGCTAGTAGTAGTAGTAGTAGTAGTAGTAGTAGTAGTAATAATAATAATAATAATAACCAGATAAGCACATGTAAATATGAATTAGAACAACTTTTTAAATTATTTTCCAATCGACAAATGTAAACGTATAATAACTCGAAATAACTCTTTATTGAGAGTGAGAGCAATTCTGTTGCTACACAAAATGCAAAATCAATCACTAATAATTCCCAACATTGATTATTTTCATAAATAAAAAGAAATGTCCAATGCACCATCAAATTCTGCAATATCACCAAAACAGAAATGAATAATAAATTTACAACATGGATATTCACTAAGTTTCTCAACCTCTGTTTTCTCTTCCTTTTTTTTCTTTTTAAGTTTTTATAGTTCATATGTGAAAGATTTAATTTAATTGTTATTACTGTTCTTAAAATATATTACTTTAAT
>NC_090731.1:174506776-174516776 GCF_036898095.1 Palaemon carinicauda | reverse complement strand
ATTCAATGAAAGCCTGGAAAAAGCAAATCAGACAATGACAAGGTTTAATGAAATCTGGAAATCAAATCGCTTGAAATCACATATAAAAATCAGGCTATATATCAGTTTAGTGAGGTCGGCGTTACTGTATGGTCATGAGTCGTGGTATGACAATGAAACAATCTCCAACAGATTTTGTAGAGTTGGGAATAAAGCCCTCAGAAGAATATCCGGAGTAAAATGTTAGCGTAGTAGTCTGGGATAAACGTTTTCCTATGTTAAATCTTTTTAATTCTTCAAATACGTTATAATAAAATATATCTCCCTAAAGCCTTATAAATATACGCATGGTGTCCTAGTTGCAAAACCTATACAATACGCATTCCTCTAGCCCGTCATGGTTGAATGACTTGCATGCAAAAAATTGCAATTTCAAAATTTTCAGCAACCAAGGTATGTAATTATGAGATTGCTGTATTTCATACATTCGAAATATTTCTTTTGTTCAAAATAATTGTATTCTATATAACATACAAATCATACCACGCTAAATAATCGAACATTGTAGAGAACACAATATTTCTTGATAATTGGCAGCGAAAGACATGAAAAGTATGACATTTTATGTAGCGAAAGATAAGAAAAGTATGAAAGAAAGACACGAAAAGTATGACATTTTATGTAGCGAAAGACAAGAAAAGTATGAAAGAAAGACACGAAAAGTATGACATTTTACGTAGCGAAAGACAAGAAAAGTATGAAAGAAAGACACGAAAAGTATGACATTTTACGTAGCGAAAGACAAGAAAAGTATGAAAGAAAGACACGAAAAGTATGACATTTACGTAGCGAAAGACAAGAAAAGTATGAAAGAAAGACACGAAAAGTATGACATTTTACGTAGCGAAAGACAAGAAAAGTATGAAAGAAAGACACGAAAAGTATGACATTTTACGTAGCGAAAGACAAGAAAAGTATGAAAGAAAGACACGAAAAGTATGACATTTTTACGTAGCGAAAGACAAGAAAAGTATGAAAGAAAGACACGAAAAGTATGACATTTTACGTAGCGAAAGACAAGAAAAGTATGAAAGACACGAAAAGTATGAAATTTTATGCAGCGAAAGACACGAAAAGTATGAAAAACTTAAAAAGTATGAAAGACACAAAACGTATGATATTTTATGTAGCGAAAGACACGAAAAGTATGACATTTTATGTAGCGAAAGACACGAAAAGTATGAAAGAAATTATGACATTATATGTAGCGAAAGACACGAAAAGTATGAAAGAAAGACACAAAAAAGTATGACATTTTATGTAGTGAAAGACACGAAAAGTATGAGAGAAAGACACAAAAAAGTATGAAAGGAAGACATAAAAAGTATGAAAGAAAGACACGAAAAGTATGACATTTTATGTAGCGAAAGACACGAAAAGTATGACATTTTATGTAGCGAAAGACACGAAGTCTGAAAGAAAGACACGACAATATGAAAGGAAGATATAAAAAGTATGAAAGAAAGATATGAAAAGTATGAAAGAAAGACACGAAAAGTATGAAATTTTGTGTAGCGACAGACAAAAAGTATGACATTTATGTAGCGAAAGACACGAAGTCTGAAAGAAAGACACAAAAATTATGAAATCCTATGCAGCGAAAGACACGAAAATTATGACAGCAAAAGACGGATATGACGACAAAACGATAACATCAGCTTCCGAATGACTTCATCTTCAAAGTAAAAGCTCATTGCAACACACACACACACAAACACACATACACACACACACACACACACGCCATCAAAGAGTGAATAACATGCGATATCGCACACAAACGAGATAGGGAGAATGACAAGAGAAGGGTAGAATACGAGGTAAGGGGAAAAGGGGGGGAGGGGGGAGGGGGGGGGGAAATACACCGAAGTACCGTCAACACCTTAGAATACTGTTACCAGTGATGATGAGGCAGGAATGTTTGGATGGATGTCTGCGACGAATGTCGACACAGGAAGGGAGGGGGGAGACATGGTAGGAAGAAGGGAGAGGGGCGGAATAGGAGGGGAGGAGCATTTGGAAAGTAACATAACTGTGAGGGGGGGGGGGATGGAGAGAAGGGAGGGGAAGCCCTATGTTAATTAGTGCAGTCAACACAGTCCCCAACGAGGTGTTGAATATCATCTCTCCTCTTACCATTTAAGAACTTTATTGCAAAACAAAGGCCTTTCTCTATGGTATTTTAACGATGTATTTTCCTTAGGAAAATTCTCTCTCTCTCTCTCTCTCTCCTCCTCTCTCTCTCCTCTCTCTCTCTCTCTCTCTCTCTCTCTCTCTGTGTGTGCGTGTGTATGTGTGTGAGATGTCATTTATATTGATCTGCGCAAATACTTATTTATTCTGAGTTACAATCAATCAATCAATCAATCAATCAATCTCTCTCTCTCTCTCTCTCTCTCTCTCTCTCTCTCTCTCCTCTCTCTCTCTCTCTCTCTCTCTCTCTCAGAGCTGTCACTTACCTTGATCTGTGCAAATACTTATTTATTTTGAATTATAATTCTCTCTCTCTCTCTCTCTCTCTCTCTCTCTCTCCTCTCTCTCTCTCTCTCTCTCTCTCTCTCTCTCTCTCTCTCTCTCTCTCTCTGGTGTGTGTGTGTGTGTGTGTGTGAGCTGACATTTACATTGATCTGTGTAAATACTTATTTATTCTGAGTTACAATCAAACTCACTCTCTCTCTCTCTCTCTCTCTCTCCTCTCTCTCTCCTCTCTCTCTCTCTCTCTCTCTCTCTCTCAGACCTGTCATTTACCTTGATCTCTGCAAATACATATTTATTCAGTTACAATCTCTCTCTCTCTCTCTCTCTCTCTCTCTATCAGAGCTGTCATTTACCTTGATCTCTGTAAATTCTTATTTATTCAGTTACAATCTCTCTCTCTGTCTCTCTCCTCTCTCTCTCTCTCTCTCTCTCTCTCTCTCTCTCTCTCTCTCTCTCTCTCTTAGAGCTGTCATTTACCTTGATCTGTGCAAATACTTATTAATTCAGTTTCAAACATAATAATTCATTCTGCCAAGGCCTTTTCATTTCGTTGTTCGTTTATTCATTCTTGTATAAGGAAAAGCGAATGAATAATAACAAAGGCAACTACTGAATCTACCACAAAAACAGTATCTTTTACAATAACAAGATGTTTACGATAACAACGTTATAAACAATGCTTCGGATAATGAAAGTTATTACACTATTTACTACTAAGAACGTATAGACACAACAATAAACATCGACAATAATTTGAATAGGAAAAAATATCTAACCTCTAAGCAGTCATAAAAAAATCAGCATCAACCCTAATCTAAGTATCACATCTAAAAGAAAAAAGTAATTTCAATTAGAATGAAATTCCAAAAACCGTCGTTTTTTTTTTTTTTTTTTTTTTTTGCACCACGTAGACATAGCTTGACTACTAACCTTAATGACCTCGCATCAAAAAAGAAAAAAAAAAAAAAAAAAAAGCCTAAGGCATCCCAAGAGCTCTTGTTGGAACTTTTCTTCTTCTAGAAAAAATCCTAGTATCTAAAGTATGCTTCGTTCTAGTTACAGGGAATAAGTATTACTTCAAGATTCACAATAGACTTCTCCCTCATGTTGACGGTGATGAAGTAAAGTCTGAAATGACAGATCCAGAAAAGGATAACTTTGGGGCTGAAAAAAAAAAAATGGCTAATCCACAGCTTAAAAATTTGGATATTGAACAGACTGATTTGAAGATGATATGATGAAAGAACTGAACGGAGTAGTGATTGATTGATTAACTGATTGATTCAAAGTTCTCAGGCATCCTGACATCTAAGGTCATTGACGACAACGGAGTAGTGAAAATAAATATTAGTTTTGAAAATAGTACTTTGTTTAATGGTGTACGGTCTAAATATCCGAATGTTTAATGGTTTACGGTCTAAATATCTGAATGTTTAATGGGTATGGTCTACATATCCGAATGTTTAATGGTTTGCGGTCTAAATATCTGAATGTTTAATGGTGTACGGTCTAAATATCTGAATGTGTAATGGTGTACGGTCTATCTAAAAATCAAAATGTTTAATGGTGTACGTTGTCTAAAAATCAGAATGTTGAATGGTGTTCGTCTATCTAAAAATCCAAATGCTTAATAGTGTACGGTCTGATTAAAAATCAGAATGTTTAACGGTGTACAGTCTAAAAGTCCGAATGCTTAATGGTGTACGATCTGTCTAAAAAGCCGAATGTTTAATGGTGTACGGTCTGTCTAAAATTCCGAATGTTTAATGGTGCAATGTTTAAAAATCATAATGTTTTATGGTGTGCGGTCTAAAATTTTGAATGTAAAAAATCCGAATGTTTAAAGATGCATTGTTTAAAAACAAGAATATTTTATGTTGTACAGTCTAAAAATCCGAATGTTTAATGGTGTTCTATCTAAAAATCAGAATGTTAAAAATCAGAAAGCTTAATGGCGTAGTCTAAAAATCCGTATGTCTACACAGTTTTCTAAATACATATTGGTATCTAAAAGTAAAGAGTAAAATCTAAAACCCAGATATGAAGCCTTCTGATGACCTCAAAAGTCTTGCCACTCTAGAAAAAAGATATCAGACAGGTGCCAATCATAATTAATTCACGAATTGGCCCTTTTCATGACACGCCTACCTGTGGCATACAAAGACACTCCTCTTAAAAGATATAAATAATTCATTTCGACAAACTGAGGCTTCCAAAGGGGAGGCGGAGAGAAAGACTGCGAGGCGTCCTACAATAATATATGGAATCCTGCGTCACTATTTATCATCCTAGGATATGAATAAAACATTTATCTCCATAAGGCTCGGTCTCTTCAAAAGATCAAGAAATGCATTATGAACGATATGCAGATCAGGAAAGTCATTTGCAGATGATATGAATTATTATTTACGCATTTTTTCAGTAAGACCCAAATTCAATATGGAATTTCTTATCAAACTCGACTTTATTATTGAATTTGCGTCAAAACTTAACTTCAGGATTGAATTTGCGTTAAAACTTTAACTGCAGTATTGAATTTGCGTTAAAACTTTAAACTTCAGTAATGAGTTTGCGTTAAACTTTAACTTCAGGATTGAATTTCCGTTAAAACTTAACTTCAGTATTGAATTTGCGTTAAACCTTAACTTCAGGATTGAATTTGAGTTAAAACCTTAACTTCAGGATTGAATTTGAGTTAAAACTTTAACTTCAGTATTGAATTTGCGTTAAAACTCAACTTCAGTATTAAATTTCCTTTAAAATCCAATTTCAATAAGGCGAGGTGGAAAAGAGAGGTTGAAACATATCTAGATATGCAAACGTAATACTAATTAATTACTGAATTTCTATCAAAACTCAACTTTATAACCTAACTTCAATATTTAATTTCAATTAAGATCCAATTTCAATAGGAGAAATATTAAAGAATCGAGGTTAACACATATTTAGACATAAGAGCGTAGTACTTCATTTGGATTGCTTTATTCTATATCTTGGTTTCTATAGAAACCTATAAAGAATAGACAAATACATAACTAGAAGAACTTTGGCTAGTTCTTTGCAAATACTTCCACGTCTCAACATAACAATTAATCCCTAAAATTCTCACTACTCTGTGAGGAAAATTGTGATCAACAAGCAAACAGACAAACGGGTGAAAACGTAACCTCGTCCCAACTACGTTGGCAGAGGTAATTATGACGCGCTTATCAAAGAGCGTGTACAGTATATATTTATCTATGGTGTGATCTACGGACTGCTGCTGATGTCGCAAGACCCCGTCTCTCGCAATAGGCGAGGCAAATCTTAAATCAACCAACCAACCATATGACATGCTTTCCAATCTATGGCGTGGTTGCCTACTAGCGCGAAGAGCATTATTCATGACACTATTGTACGCAACCCGTCAAAAATTACATTCTAATTATTTAGATAGATATGCACACACACACACGCATATACCCATATTCAACCATTTTCACTCCATCCCCTTTTCCTAACATACAACCTGTCTCACCAGAGTATGACTACTCCCCTCTCCTCCCTACCCAAGGGACGGGGAGAGACCGAGTAGTTATACATCTGGCAATGCCACTGAGCGTGACCGGAAATATAAATATATATATATATATATGTATATATATACATGTATATATATATATATATATATATATATATATATACACATATACACATATATATATAGTATGTATATATATATATATATATATATATATATATATACATATACACACACACACACACATATATATATATATATATATATATATATATATATATATATATATATATATATAGAGCCCGACAATTGCTCTTTAATATTATATGGAAGATATTTGTTGTTAAAGAGCATGAATGTATCCACCCAAGAGATGCTTGTCTAAGAACCAATTCATATTCAACTATGATGTATTTGTCCGAGAGCATGTATTTTACCTAATAATAATAACAACAACATCAACAATAATAATAATAATAATAATAATAATAATAATAATAATAATAATAATAATAATAATATAATAACCAGTTTATTACTTTCCTGCTCAATGTATATTCCTGGCGTAGTGGTCGCCTTCTTTTTCCCTTCCTTCTCTTATTACAAGAATAATCATCTCTTGGAATCAAACAAAATTTTGCAAATTTTAACTCTCCTTTCACCACTTGCACTACAGACGTTGCAAATCAGAGAGGGGGGGGCTGTATAATTGTCCCTTTTTAAAAAAGCTATAACTGCTAATACCCTTGACAAAAACACTACAGGATTTTTCTCTAATTAGTCTAAATTGATCTAAAAGCGTTTTGGATATCGTAATAATTTTGCGACTTTTTAATTAATTCTTTTATAATAACTGGAAATTTATAACTGCACGGCGAGTTCTTGTATATAGCCCCACTCACCACCTCTGCCATTTCCTACTATAGTATCTGTTGGGTTACTTGTCGCACAGTAAGGTGTACTGCCTCAAAATAAGGTGTGCCAGGAATTCATGTACCCAACTGTACCTAAATAATAATTGTCTATTGACAAGATATGTTTGAGAAGCCCAAATCCTCCAGAGGACAATTATTTACAATAGGATAATTATGATAACGGTAAACAAGTCTTTGCTCATTGTGTTAAATGAAAGCGCTTGATTTGAGCAGAATGTACATAATAAATAGTCTATGCACCAAATCTCCCCTAAATAAGTTCATAATTTCATATTTTTAGTAAAGTCCTTTTATGGAAATGAAAGCAAATTTGGACAGTCCTTTTCACAATAATAATAAATCAAATGCAAATTAACTGCCAGACACATTGAACAAAGGAACGATCTCCCTTCATGATCCATCTTTGTTTGTAACAAGTTTGATATAAATTAATTAAATCTCTTGAGAGGAGTTTCAGTAACAGATAGATAAGACGGATTAAATGAATTCCCATATAATTTACAGGTAGAGGACTAATAATATAGACCCCCTTTATTCTTCTGTGTAGGGCCTTCCTAATAATAAAGACCCCTGTATCCTTACCTGTAGGGCTTTCCTATTAATAAAGACCCCTGTATCCTTATCTGTAGGGCCTTCCTATTAATAAAGGCCCCTGTATCCTTATCTGTAGGGCCTTCCTAATAATAAACACCAATGTATCCTTATCTGTAGGGCCTTCCTAATAATAAACACCAATGTATCCTTATCTGTAGGGCCTTCCTAATAATAAAGACCCCTGTATCCTTATCTGTAGGGCCTTCCTAATAATAAACACCAATGTATCCTTATCTGTAGGGCCTTCCTAATAATAAAGACCCCCTGTATCCTTATCTGTAGGGCTTTACTAATCATAAAGACCCCTGTATCCTTATTTGTAGGCCTTCCTAAGACATATGTATCCTTATCTGTAGGGCCTTCATTGCTACTGTAGAAGGACTTACATAAGATGTGTAACTGCGACTTTCGTAAAAAATATCAATCTCGTTATGTATTTCTTCCACATGCTCTCCTCTCTCTTTCTCTCTCTCTCTCTCTCTCTCTCTCTCTCTCTCTCTCTCTCTCTCTCTCTCTCTCTCTCTCTCCTCCTAACCAGACCAAGCTTTCGCCCGACACCTTATGGTCAGGAGGCCTATAAAATGTCGAGAATGAACCACCAGCAGAGATTTTTGTCTACGATAACGCTGACCATCCTACCTGGTTCAAGCTTTGTGCTGCCTCTTACTCTGCACAGGTAACCAAGCTGTGCTGTCTGTTCAAAATTTCAAAGTTGGAGCAAATTATTTTATGTTGACCAGGCTGACATGTGTCTTTTTATTGTTTATATATGACATATCTATTTTTGACGTTGTTAATAGTTTATATAGGACATATCTGTTTTGACGCTGTTACTGTTTTTAGAATGATATATTGTTAATTTATTCTCACCATTTATTTATTTCCTTATTTCCTTTCCTCACTGGGCTATTTTTCCCTGTTGGAGCCCTTGGGCTTATAGCATCTTGCTTTTCCAACTAGGGTTTTAGCGTGGCTAGTAATAATAATAATAATAATAATAATAATAATAATAATAATAATAATAATATTTCAACAGCCTGCAGAGAGAAGTGCATGTCTGTGATGTGGATGAAGATGAATAGTAATATTTCATCTTCTGGTATATTTGTTGCTAAAAGGAAAACAATACTGAGGGAAGTGTGAAGTTTTTCACAGTAGTAACAGGAATAACTTCAAAAATTCAAACTATCAGAGAATATTTTTGAACACGCTGCCATGAATCTCTCTTCATAGTTTGTATATGTCAGATCTGTTTTAATGTCGTTACTGATCTTGAGATATTTTATAGTCTTTATTCATTACTTCTCATAAATAGTTTATTCATTCCCTTATTTCCTTTCCGCACTGAGCTAATTTTTTCCTGTTGGGCCCTTGAGCATAAATTATTGCATCATGCTATTCTTACTAGAGTTATAGCTTAGCTAGTAAAAATAATCACAATAATAATAATAATAATACTCTTCCTAAACATTTCTTGGGGGAGAGAGAGAGAGAGAGAGAGAGAGAGAGAGAGAGAGAGAGAGAGAGAGAGAGAGAGAGAGAGAGAGGGGGGAAGAACCACGCCAAAGGTTCCAGCCCATCGTGTAGAGGCTATACCGTTTTGAAGGTATCAAGTTTTTGCATATGCTGTATATTAATACGAAAGGTTTCTCTCCTCTCCTCCCAACTTAGCTGCGACCTACAACGGTTGAGTACAGTTAGGTACTTTAATTCACCCATCAGGTCAACTGAGGAATAATAGATTTCAGACAATAGATTTTAGACAATAGGTTCATATCATCTATTATTTTGGTATGGAAATCAAACATAGGTCACTGCGTGCGTTATACTAGCTTACCAAAGCATACCTCTCTTTCTTCCAAGGCAAAGCACGACGGAGCAAAGACAAAATCTGATACATATCTTAAGATATATACAAAATCTAATACATATCTTAAGACAAATACAAAATCTAATACATATCTTAAGACATATACAAAATCTAATACATACCGTACCTAGAAAGTCTAATGCATATCTTAAGACAAAGACAAAATCTAATACATATCTTAAGGTAAATAGGAAATCTAATACATATCTTAAGACAAATACAAAATCTAATAAATATCTTCAAATTCAAAATCTAATACATATCTTCAGACAAATACAAAATCGAATATATACATTAAGACAAATACAAATCTAATTTATATTTTAAGACAAAGACAAAATCTGATACATATCTTAAGGTAAATAGAAAATCTAATACATATCTTAAAACAAATACAAAATCTAATACATATCTTAAGACAAAGACAAAATCTAATACATACCTTAAAACAGAGAAAATCTAATTTATATTTTAAGACAAAGACAACATCTAATACATACATTAAGACAAATACAAATCTAATTTATATTTTAAGACAAAGACAAAATCTGATACATATCTTAA